>NW_021681004.1:2731-60661 GCF_001412515.2 Diachasma alloeum
ATGGGGAATTTAATTCTCCATCGAACAGCATTGGTTTCATTTTTCAATATTAATTAGTAGGGGAGACACGATTTTTTAATTGGCGGGCGAATTATCGGGAGTCATTGCGCCGAGAAACCATTAGCTTTTTCACAGCGCCGCGAGTTTCGTCGCAGTTTTTATTTTTTGATTACAGAGATTAAGGGATGAGACGGTGCTTGCTGTATGGGGGATTTAATTCTCCATCGAACAGTATTGGTTTCATTCCTTAATGTTAATTATGAGGGAAGAGACGATTTTTTAATTGACGGGCGAGTTATCCATTAAGTTTTTCATAGCGCCGTAAATTGCGTCGCAGTTTTTAATTTTCTATTACAGAGATTATTAAGGGATGAAACGGGGGTTGCTGGATGGGGACTTTAATTCTCCATCGAACAGCGTTGGCTTCATTCCTTAATGTTAATTAGGAGGGGAGAGACGATTTTTTAATTGGTGGGCGAATTATTGGGGTGGCACTCTGCGCCGAAAAACCATCGGGTTTCTTATAGTACCGTGACTTTCGTCGCAGTTTTAATTTTTTTATAACAAAGATTAAGGGATGAAACGGGGGTTGATAGATGGGGAATCTAATTCTCCATCGAAAAGTCCTCGTCTCATCCCTTAATATTAATTAGCGGGCGAATGAATCAACGAAAAAACATGAAGTAAACATTGAGGACAAGGAGGACATAAATCCCCCTTCGAACCTACCCCTGTGACAGCGGGACTGCTATAGGGCTTCTAGCAGATGTTTTCCCTGCCCAGGATACTCCCACTCTACGTAATTCCCATTCATCTGCTTGACCCCCACTCCAAGAATCCATGGATATTCTTCTTCTGGCCCTACTGCCGAGTTACCGGCAAAGGCAGCTCGCCCAGCCGTTAGAATCGACCGTGGCGCCCCACCTCTGTTGGGGTCTCACTTATTCTGGCTGCGACTCCTGTCGACTTGACCGACCCGGTTGGGATATCGACACTGCCGCCATCTCCCGGCATTCCCCCTACGGGTCTTGTATTATCATTATATACACTCCCATTAATTTCAATCAATTGATAGAAAACAATGTTATAAACAGTGCAAATATAAACTAATAATTCGTCTATCCACTTTTATTGTGTTTTCAGATATCATTTCCCCCTTTTTAGCCCCAGAAAATGACAATCCTAATAGCCACGCTATTAGGATAAGAAATTGGATCACTTCGCGCAAACTTGGAAATTCATTTTAAAAATTTGAAAAAAACACATGAATTGGTACATTTTTCCCTCATCTTCTTTTCAAATGAGAATTTTGAAATCTGTTTTGGTTCTCCCGGGTGTCGGATTATCCATGCTATCAAATTGCTCCTTACAAAACATGACAATCAATAATATCCACACGCATAAAGTAAATAATGCATCATAAGTCAAAATCGTAATCTCTTTTGAACGGTATATATTCTAAATTTTATAATGAATTAATAAAAAAAACAGCACGATTTGGGTTCTTAGTGTGCTACATTACTTGAATTTTTGCGCCTTCTCTTATTATCTAGATACTTCTACTACAGACTCCATCTGACGGTCAACTAGAATACTCTCAGTTCACATTGCAACTGACAGTTTTCAATGTTTACATGATTTCATCAACTTCTATTCGTTAAATAATTGTGCGAAAAACTCGTGACAGGTGTGACAAAAAATAGTATATGCCACGCGGGAGTTTGCGATGACATTTTTGTCGAGGGGGTTATGTTGCCCGAGCCGAAGGCAAAACTCCCTTGTAGCATAATATACTATTTTTTTCTTGATATGATGTATCGAAACCAAAAAAAATTATAACGCTAGGGATATCTCATTTGCGACCGCAATTGTACCGTGGGAAGTCGATTCTTCTAATAAGCTCCATCTTTTCCATTATTTCGATCAATTATCTTGGAGCACATAAAAAACCCATAATTGTAGTTCATAGTACGACGCTTTAATCACCAATATTATTTTACTCACCCCTAATTGAATTTTCCCCTAGATGGGCGGTTTTCCTCATGCGGGCCTCTTTAGCCCTTTTTTTGCGCCTTTTTCTTGGAGCACATAAAAAGCACATAATCATGGCCTACTGTTTATAGCTGTTACCATTAATCCTGGCCTTCAACCCCTAAAAGTAATTTTCCCCTAGAAGGGCTATTTCTCCCAAATCAGCCCCCATCCTGCCTGTCCTCTCAAAGTAACCGAAAGCACGTAAAAAGCACATAATTATGGCATAATTTTTTTTCCGACCATCCCTAATTTTCCACCCCTTACCCCTAATTCCCGATCGGATGGAGCACCATTTTTTTTTGTTCGAGCACCAAAAAACACATAAAAAGCACATAATTATGGCATAATTTTTTTTCCGACCATCCCTAATTTTCCACCCCTTACCCCTAATTCCCGATCGGATGGAGCACCATTTTTTTTTGTTCGAGCACCAAAAAACACATAAAAAGCACATAATTTTGACAAAAAAAAACCCGATTTTTTTACCTTGCTCCGCTAACTTTATGGACGTTCAATATGGGCTAAGAAATCAACCTGAAGTATCTTCTGATTTATAAGCTAATTTCCTGCGTTCAGAAAATCATGAAAATCCCCATTTTTCCGAGAAATCCCATATGGGCTGGAAATTAGCTTATAAATCAGAAGATATTGCAGGCTGATTTCCTAGCCCATTTTGACAAATTGAGCGATTAAGTTTGATGTTTGGCCCAAAATATTTGAGCAGAAAATTTTTGCTTCACACAGAAAATTAGCTTATAAACAGCTGATAATTCTGGGCCAGACAGCAGGCCTAGTTAATTACCTTGGATGTGCCCATTTTCCAGCCCATATAGGATTTCCCGGAAAAATGAGGATTTTCATGATTTTCTCAACACATGGAGTTAGCTTATAAATCAGAAGATACTTCAGGCTGATTTTCTAGCCCATTTTGACAAATTGAGCGATTAGGTAGCCGCCCAAATCCTAAAGTTTGACTTTTGGCCCAAAATATTTGGACAGAAAATTTTTGCTTCGCGCAGAAAATTAGCTTATAAATAGCTGATAATTCTGGGCCAGACAGCAGGCCCATGCGATGATCTTGAATTTGCCCATTTTCCAGCCCATATGGGATTTCCCGGAAAAATGGGGATTTTCATGGTTTTCTCAATACAGGAAATTAGCTTATAAATCAAAAGATATCTCAGCGTGGTTTTCGAGCCAATTCTGATGACTTGGCCGCCTAGCTTAACGCCCAAATCCGAAAAATCGATTTTATGCCCAAAATATTTGAGCAGAAAATTTTTGGTTTGCACAGAAAAAAAAAGCTTATAAAAAGCATGTAATTTCGAGCTATTGACCGAGTCAATCCGAGCACCTTGGCTGCCTGGCTTGACGGAGCTTGACTTTTAGTATTTGGACATCTATCCTATGGGCCCATTCAACAGAAAGGGCCGGAAAATCACACTAGAGTATGCTTTAATTTGTAAGCTAATTTTCTGCGTTGAGAAAATAATGAAAATCATAATTTTCCTGCGAAAACCTTGATCGGCTGGGAAACGACGAGACCCAGAGGCATTGGAATGGGTCCTGTCCGGCCCGGATTCATCAGCTTTTTACATGCTTTTTTTTGCGCTAGCCAAAAATTTTCTGCTCCAATATTTTGGACCACAACTCGACTTTTATAATTTGGACATATACCTAATGGGCCCATCCAACATAATGGGCCGGGAAATCAAACTAGAGTATCTTTTAATTTATAAGTTAATTTTCTGCATTGAAAAAATAATGAGCAGGTAATTTTCCGCGGAAAACCTTTATCGGCTGGGAAACAATGAGATCCATGGACTTTGTATCGGAATCCTGTCTGGCTCAGATTTATCAGCTTTTTACATGCTTTTTTTCTGCACAAACGAAAAATTTTCTGCTCCAATATTTTGGGCCACAACCCGACTTTTAGTATTTGGACATCTATTCAATGGGCCCATTCAACAGGACGGGCCGGAAAATCACACTAGAGTATCCTTTGATGTGTCAGCTAATTTTTTGCGTTCAGAAAATAATGAAAATAATAATTTTCCCGGGAAAACCTTTATCGGCCAGGGAACGACAAGACCCAACGACATTGTATCGGACTTCTGTCTAGCTCAGATTTATCAGCTTTTTATATTTTTTTTCTGCGCAAACCAAAAATTTTCTGCTCCAATATTTTGGGCTAAAAGTTGACTTTTAGTATTTAGACACCTAGCCGATGAAACAATTCAATAGAATGGGCAGGAAAATCACACTGAAGTATCTTTTGATTTATAAGTTAATTTTTCAGCTTTGAAAAAATTATGAAAATCATAATTTTCCTCGGAAAACGCTATGCGATAATTCAATTTTCCGATACGCGTTCGATCGAATTTCTTAACAGTTTATGACGAAATTCCCCGAAATGCCACAATGTTCACGAGATTGTATAGAAGAGGAAGAGTCCCTAAAAAAAAAAGAAAATTCGCGAGATTTTTTTGAAAAATTAGCGAAAACTCGGAAGGTTTCTTGGAAAATATTCCAGTTTTCTTTTTTTTTAAAGAAAATTGGACGAAAATAATGGGTTGTAAGAAGGGGACAGAATGCTGCAGACAACGCTGGTGGGATCAGCTAGTATCATGAATACAGAGGAATCCCGGTGTCTGTACAACCACTTGTCCGCTCACTTCATGCGCGCAATTAGAAAATTTTTACGTCGACACGAAGAATTCAAAACCAGCTAAGAATTGTTTAAAATTTCTACAAAATTTGGAAACATTGCACGAATTGCGACTTGAAAATCTTAAAAAAATCTTCAAGATTGTCATTTAATTGTTGATAGATTAAAATAAATTCTATCAACTGTCGATAACGTGACAATAGAACTTTCTATTTTTCTCATCAATGAACTGTTATTAGTACTTACCAATTCGTATTTCAGCCCTACCGAAAGTTTCTGAAATATGTAACAGATGGATACATTCGACCTATCTATAACGCAATAGGGTATTTCAAGCGATCCAGCGGCGTGGAATGGTACACAAGCTCGCTCGTTTGAGGGGGAATTCCTATTTTTTAAGCAGTGAACCTTCGGTGAGGATGAAGGAAATTTGTATTTATGAATCTACGTAGAGGCTATTGACTCATTCGAAAATGAGAAACCATTTCCTTGATTGCACAACTTAAATATATTGTGACATTTTCAGATATTTCCAAAAATATCCAACAATGTGGAAAGGTGCGTGTTGTGACAACAAGTGACCCTCGACGTAAATGCTTTGATCTCGTGAATAATCAAATATATTTCTTCTGACTATGGCAGAAAACTCGATCTAGCTCTCAGCTTCTCAGTCCAGCTTGGCCTCCTCTCACACCGAAACACTAGTGCAAGGCCCCAGCTTACCAATTTGTTGTCGCTAGGGCTCGTGTATACCACTATCCTAATTCTAAGGACCAGGAGTGAGGTTCAGGGATCAGTAAGCGCGAGAAGAATAAGCCGTAAACTCGATTAACCCAGAGCGACAGAAGTATATTTTCCAAAATAAAAAAAATAGTAAAGTAAAATAAACAAGTGTAATGCTCCGGAGGGAGATACAATATCCGGAAACTAAACAAAATAAAGTAGACCAAAAGAAAAATCGATGGACCCAATGTCCTTCAGTGGTTGGGCTCCGGTTATTCATTTCCGGCCCAGAGAATTCAAAGAATAAATCAAAAGTCAATTGTTGGACCTCCAAGTCGCTCTGATCGTAGTTGCCTTTAAACTTAACCTTAATAATGTAATAATTATCAATTGATATTAAGTATCACAGTTCTCCGGTCCTACGCATCGAATTCTTCTGATACCTGAGAAGATTCCCCGCTAATACTGACAGAACCTCTCACGAACGGCCGTTATGTAGATGACATCTGCGGAGGCGCGGAGGATTATCAGGAGCTCGGGATGGTAGCATAGCAGGTCCGAGGGCTCTGCAATGCTGGTCAGTTTCCGCTGGCAAAGTGGCACAGCAACAGTCCAGAACTGTTCTCTTCGCTCGAGCCCGAGAACATCTCACACGAGCAACACGAATTTGAGGACTCGCAGACTAAGATACTTGGGTTATCTTGGCTGCCTAGTACGGATCATTTAGTCTTCTTATCGAGAGCACCAAGCAACGTCATCATCACCAAGAGGGCGATGCTCTCTGAGGTGGGCCAACTTTTCGACCCACTTGGCTTCATTTCGCCAGTTCTTATTAAGGCGAAGATGCCTATGCAGAGCTTGTGGGCCGAGAAGGTTGGATGGGACGATGAGCTAGCATCAGGAACACAAGAGAAGAGGTCTCAATTCCGAGAAGAGCTCACACATCTGGAGGAGATCAGAATCCCCAGATGGATTGGACTCACCAGAGCACCTGCAGTAGAGGTACATGGTTTCGCTGAGACATCGAACCTAGCGATGGTAGCAGTCGGCTACCTCAAGATCACCACCGAGCTGGGAGTATGGATCCCTCTCAGGTTTTCGCGAACAGCAAGGTAGCACTAACTCGAGCACTCGTCATTCCGAGGTTAGAACTCAACGCAGCAGTGATATTGGCTAAGCTCACCCAGTACACCCTCAAACAGCTGAGTATCACTGATGCACCAGTTTTCCTCTGGACTGATTCAGTAGCAGCGTATCACTGGGTCTCCTCCCATCACGCGCGTTGGAAGGAATACGTGAGGAACAGAGTCTTTAAGATAGAGCAAGCAGTACCTCAAGCACCTTGGAGATACGTTCCTGGGAAGTACAACTCAGCGGACCGTGCCTTCCGCGGAGTCTCAACAGTGTAACTCAAGAATCACCCTCTGTGGTGGTCAGGTCCAGCATGGTCTCAGCTCGAATCATCGAATCGTCCATCTCTCAACCCAGAACCCGAATCATCAGTCGATCTCGAAGAGAAACCACGAGTACTTCTCACGTCTCCGGTTAAGCAGCCGGAAGTCTGGGATTTGATTTACCGGTACTCTTCGCTGGCGAGACTCATTAGGATTACAACGATCTGCCTGAAATTCATAGCACGTCTCAATAAAATTTCAAACCGGTCTCTAACGACGGTACTCACGGCGGAGGATCTGGAATCAGCCAGATTGTGCTGGGTGAGGATCACGCAGCAAGCTCATTTTAAAAGAGAGTTTCTGCTCATCAGCAAGAATAAGATCTTGCTGAGAACACACCCGATGAGCAGATTCAACGCGCTGATCGATCGCCAGGACATTCTCCGACTATCAGGACGACTTAAGTTTGCACAGTTGGAACCGGAAAATATCCATCCAGCTATCATCCCGCGAGACTCCCATTTAACGCGACTCATCATCGGAGAAGCACACGAGAAGACTCTTCACGGAGCAACTCAAATCACCTCAATGCGCATCAGGAGATCTTACTGGATTATCGGCGAGAGAGCGCCAGTGAGATCCTACATCCTCAGATGCATCATCTGTGCGCGTCATAGAGGAATCAGAGCTCAACAACTCATGGGTCAGCTTCCGGCAGCACGTCTCCTCCCCTCAAGAGTATTGAGTATTTCTCAACACGGGAGTTGACTACGCAAGGCCAGTCTCATTGAGAACTTGGAAGGGACGTGGGCATAAGACAGTCAAAGGCTGACTAGCCATATTTGTCTGTATGACCACGTCCGCGGTTCATCTAGAAATCGTCTCCGACTACTCAACAGAGGCCTTCCTAGCAGCTTACCACAGGTTCATCAGTAGGAGAGGAGTCTGTAGGAACCTCTTCAGTGATTGTGGGACTAATTTTATCGGGGCTGACAAGGAGCTGAAGAGGCTCCTTTCCTCGGGATCCAAGGATGCCAGACATCTAGCACAGCTCTTACTCAACGACTGAACTCAGTGGTCATTCAACCCTCCAGGAGTACCGCATTTCGGAGGAAAATGGGAAGCAGCGGTTAAATCAGTCAAGCACCATTTCACCAGAGTAACTCGGGACTCGACACTCACCTTCGAAGAGCTCACCACCCTGCTTACCCAGATTGAAGCTATCCTCAATTCACGACCGCTAGTTCCTCTCACAGATGACCTAGATGACCTATCAGCACTCACTCCAGGTGATTTTCTCATCACCGAAGCACCTATCACAGTACCAGAGTCAGTGCTCGATCATCTCAACATCAACACTCTCCAGATGGCAACTCATCCAGAGCAGACTCCAAGCCTTCTGGAAACACTGATTCACGAGTTACCTGCAGAGCAAGCAGGCCATCACCAAGTGGCATAGTTCGAATCACAGCATCAAGGTCGGAGAACCGCAAAACCGTGCCGAAAAGTGAACTTGTTGGGCACATGTTACAAAAAAATAGTATGTGTTACACGTGCGTACGGAAAAGTGCTGCTTTACGTACTAGTAACACAATGTACTTTTTGGTAACAGAAAAACGTATCTCAAAAAAAAATCGAGATCAAAGTTTGACATTCTTTGTATGGAGGTAATTAAAAGGTGTAATTATCCCATACATATACTGCTTCTCTGCAGAGAATGATCCTCGATTCGACCCCCACTTACTCAAATTTCCACTTGTGCTTGTGTCCCCACTACTCGAATCGAGGTTCATTCTCTGCGGAGAAGCAATATAGGAAGGGGTGCTTAAATATAGAAAGTTTCAGGTTTGAGGAAGGGGGGTTCATATATGGAGATTTTTGAAAGGGAGGCTTAATTAATTGTGGAGCAGAGGTTTATATGGGTGATTTTATGAGAGAGGGACTCATTTGTGGGGAGTTCATCCATGGGGGGGGGGGATGTTTAAAAAATGTGAGGAGGTTAGATGAAAGGGGCATACATGGGGTGATTTTATATGTGAGAGGGATTTATACACGGAGGGGTGAAGGGATGGGAAAGGGTCTCATATTTGGGATTTTGGGAAAAGGGAGCTTCGCCTATGGGGAGAAAGTTTTACATGAGGGGATGTTTGTGTGGGAAAGGGTGCATGGGAGGGGGGTTGTACTGAAATTTCGATGTACAGCCCCCTCTCTCGCGTAGTGAACTTAGCTCGTCGGTAAGTTTTTCAAGCACATGTCCGGAACTAAAGGAGATGAGAAAGTTTTACTGGAAAATGAGGGGGGGGGGATTGAAAAATTGGGGGTTGTGTATTGAAAATTCACAAAACAATTGCGAACCCCCCCCCCCCTGTAGCGCCTCGCTACATCCACACTCACGTGTTAATACACGGACACAACAACGCGTGCAGTTGAGGCGACTGGACATCAGTGACATCATCGCTCTTTGTCACTCAACCGTCTAATGTATACTTCTCACTTGTCCCTATTGTATTCGTATCCGAATTCTCGCCTTTTGCGAATATTATATTCAGTCTGGCGCTAACCGCCTATTACTCTACAAGTCGACCACCCGACTTGCTCTCTACTTTTGTATATATATTTCTAGACGCGATTGAATAAAGGACAATTAAGACAACTAATTGTTTAGTAGTGGATTGATTAAACTTCCTGACAACACCTCAATCCCTACATTGGTTCCGATACTGGTTGGGGTCTGGGTGAGAGACAGATCTCGACAGAATCTCAAAGGGAAGCCGCCCTCTTTATTCGACAAAAGTGAAAACTCTTCGCAACCGCGTGCATTCATCATCGAAAGTTTTTACCCGCGCATCCCAGTGAAGTACATCCATCTTGGTGATCATCCACGCATCCTAGACTATCCAGTGCCGCACATTCCGCGAGTTCGAGTGTTAAATTTGATTCCCCGCGATAGAAAAACGTACAATTTCGTCGCGTGGGTACCCAACGGCATTGTACAAACGAGTGTCTCATGAATTCTGGAACATTCCAAGCGTCCGAGCGCCGAGCCTTGGTTTTGTTACGTCCCTGCGAAATCAAAACAAGTGCCAGTGGTCGTGCACTAACATCATGAGTGCGGCGATTTTATTTTTGTGTTATTGTGATGAGTACCAGCACATTGCTGAGCACCCAGAGACGTTGTGCTGTGCTGGTGATAATAAAGACTTCTAAATACTTTATTTTTCTCTCTCACAAGCGTCGATTTTATTTCATTTCGGATAAACTGTGAGATGACAACAACCGCGTTAACACAAAGACAAAGACAACGGTAGCAACGAGCAGCTAGAGGACAGTGACACACTGGCATGAGGGAGAGAAGAAAGTAACCTCATGCCACTCTTCTCCGATGGCAGCGTTGAGAACATCGGGCCGACTCAACGAGCTCATCTCCGCTAGAGCATCGTCGAGAATCACATACACACGCAGACATTACCTCTACCTTCAGGAATGATGGCCAGTTTGTTGGTACGAGGCACATCAACGTAGCGAAAATGGACACCGCATCCGCGGCACGGGCGCAGGAGGCTGGTCACCCCAACCGTAGTCCCTTCACATCTACACATGCCAACAGGATTTCACGGGCATCAGGGGATCTGGACCCTCGCCTACGATCTGCGACGACTTCGCGACATGAGGGAGACAAGAAAGTAACCCCATGTCGAACTTCTCCGATGGCAGCGTCGAGAACATCGGGCCGACTCACAGAGCTCATCTCCGCCAAACCTGAATGAGAACCTCGCCCTCTGGAATACGCGACGTCACATCGAACGCCGATAGACGTCTTCACCAGAGCATCACCTCTCTGACACATCATCGAAAGGCATCGCACACACCTGCATACACACACCATCGCAACACACGGCGACGGTAAACAAACACACCACTCCAAGCTCACGACCGTCTCAACACATCAGCAACCTGGGGAGCAGCCCACGCCTAGCAGAAGCTAGGGTGACGCAGTCACCTCCATCATAGAATTTTTTTTTGGCACAAGCTCAACCGTGATGAACGTATTAATTTTTTGTTTAATGTTTCAGTTTAGAAAAACTGCGTTTTTCACTAAGAAGGGGAGTCATGTAGCGCCTCGCTACATCCGCACTCACGTGTCAATACACCGACACAACAACGCGTGCAGTTGAGACCACTGGACATCAGTGACATCATCGCTCTCTGTCACTCAATCGTCTAATGCAGGGATGGGCGAAGTCGGAACCTCGGGAGCCACGGCCATAAAGCCCTATTAGACCCATTGTTCGGAATACAATACCCCAATTGCGTGAGGCCCAGCATAGTCAGAGTGGGGGTAGCAGCGTGCACGAAGAGGGGCGCAGTTAGACAGAGAGAGCGCCACGCGCTCTCCCTCAAAATTTAAAAAACCTTACCGCCTAAAAATTCAAACAAATTTTTACCAATTCAACTTGAAAAATGCTTAGTTGTACCGGGGGTAATTGTTAAAACATTATGGTGCCAGAAATTGATTATTTCTTAGTCACCTTAATATTGAATAATTATTTCATTGAAAATTGAAAAAAATATGAGATGTCAGTTCTTTAAAATTTAATTAATTAATTATTTATTTAAAGTTTAACTTATAAGTTTTGCCCACTCTTGGCCAGCATTTTTCATAGCTACTCAATGGAAACCACTGGAAGGTGGTAGGCGTATTCCGTCAGGAAAACACTAAAAGAAAAAAATGTTTTGATAATATGAAAAAAATTCTAGCCGCAAACTAATTGATCGTTAGCGATTAGATTTTTTGTAATTTTCGAAACCATTTTCTTCTCTCAGTGTTGGAAGGAAAGAAAATTAAGGAATGGGAAGGAATGGCGGGAAATATTGGGAAGATAAGAAAATTGCATGCACAACAACATAGAAACTCCATCCCCCGATTATTAATAAGCCATGCACCATACGTCATGCAATAAAAAATTATTAATGCGAAAAGTGGGACTCCATGGTAGCTGATAATTTTTCTAAATCCGGTGAATAATTACTTATTACAATTAATATTGAATCTTTGAGAGTCGAGTCCGATAAAATTGTGCGATTTGACGATTTTTCCTTACAATTTAATCTATTTTACACATAAAGTTCCCATTTTTTGCCGATATATGAGCCAAAAAAGACAACTTAAAACGATTTCACCATGAAAATTCTGCAAGGAAATTT
Organism: Diachasma alloeum; assembly: GCF_001412515.2. NCBI lineage: Eukaryota > Metazoa > Arthropoda > Insecta > Hymenoptera > Braconidae > Diachasma > Diachasma alloeum. The sequence continues at coordinate 14,756 of NW_021681004.1, forward strand.
CCCTCGAATGAGTTGTATGAACAAATTCTTTTAAGTTAATTTTTCCTATGAATCTATTTATTCTTTCAATATTCATATCGGAACAAATCCCAAATAATGGTCGGCCAAACACTAGTGGGATTTCCGTAGGAATCCAATAGAATTTCATTAAAATAAAAAACTAGGACTGTTTATTCGATTTTTTCATCTGTGATCATTTTTCAATTATCTTTGCTCGGTCACTCTTTGCAGCTAATTATTTTGATTTTTTTCTGCGATAATTATTCATTTTCGTGGTTAACTGGAAATGGATAAATTTTCAACGATTTAACAGTGGGATCGATATAATGAAAAAAAGTCAAGAGATGAAATGATCAAATTTCTTGTTTCCGTGCTTTTTTAAGGTCAAAAATCTTTTAAATTTAAGTAAGACTGTCACTTGCTGAACATTTAATTCCTGAAATGCGGAAAACACAATTAAATTTTTTAAATACTGCTTAGGGAATGTTCAAACAATATTAACAAAAATTAAAAAATCTTTTCACCAGTGTTTTTCAATTCATTTGCTGCCGAAATATTCAATTTGGAGTGATTTATTAAACGGAATTTTATGCAGAAGTTGATATAGAAAAAAATGAACAATTGATATTTTTTAACAATGCAAAATATATCAAGAAAAATATTCATATTTTTCTTTCAAAAATTCAAATTTTGTGCGTGTTGACTGACATAACGATACCCCCACTCTGACTCAAGCATTGGGTCTCGCCACTCCGACTACCTGCACAATACAACAGCACCCCTTTTTTTATGGTCATTGGCCTAATTGGGCTTGGGAGCTCGGTGAGCTTGGAGAGCTCACTTTGCCCAGGCCTGGTCTAATGTATACTTCTCACTTGCGCCTATTGTATTCGTATCCGAATTCTCGCCTTTTGCGAATATTATATTCAGTCTGGCGCTAACCGCCTATTACTCTACAAGTCGACCACCCGACTTGCTCTCTACTTTTGTATATATATTTCTAGACGCGATTGAATAAACAACAATTAAGACAACTAATTGTTTAGTAGTGGATTGATTAAATTTCCCGACAACACCTCAATCCCTACACCCCTCCCCCCTCTGCCCCATTTTTCCAGTAAAAATTGGCGATCTCCCTTAGTTTTGGAGATATCCGTGAAAAATTCACCGACGAGCTTGATCGACTACGAGAGAGGGGTGGCTTTACATCTGAATATAAGAGTTAGAATACAATGTTCGAAGAATAAGGGTCAGAATACACAATTCAAAAGAGTATTATAAGAGTCACGAGGTTTGTAAGTGAAGCGATGAGGTGGCGTAACCCCGTAATAATTATATGAATTGACTAACTTATATTGAAATTGATACTGACACTCCTCCAATCCCATCCTAGAATTCTTTTTCATACTAAATTGCAAACGAAACAAAAAATTATTAGGGGAAAAAGTATTATTATAAATAATATCGTCATTAGCACGAATTTTATTAATTTTTCTCTCTTATCCTACCCCTCTTCATTAATTACTATCATAGATTATAAAACCTATTCAACAGATGGATTCATAACTTAATGGATTCATCAGTTACTCAACTCATGCCAAGGTAAGACTTCAGAATAATCTTAAACTTTGGATCTGAATTGGTGCACCTATCTTATATTTGCTGACTCTTCAACACCACGTAACTGAATTGAACTGGAAGATCTGAAATTTATAGCTTACATTTTGAATCTTAATATATAAGATAGAAAAAAAGTAGGGGGCCGAGGCTATCGGGCAGAAGGCATATGACCGTTAATTTATGTGTTATTCGTCTTTCTCATTCTTTATTTCTACTAATTCCATTAGTAGTAAGCTTACGAATGAATTCATTTTATGTGAAAAACGTTTTTCACGTTAACTGCTCTATTTCAAAAAGTATTGAATTGATCAATTTGATATTTTACACAGGAGTGTACCTGAATGACCTGAATGACCTGAATGACTACATAGTCCAGTCAATTTAGCAAAAAAATCAACATTAAATCCAAAAGCTTCGAAATTTTGTGATACGATAGGGTAGCTTGTATAAACGATAAAGTTCTATTTTTAGGTTGTATTTTTTTTGTAAATCACGATAGAAAAAACTCATCATATATGAGCAGTTGCGCGCCAAATCGGACGCCCAAAAATTCGATGTCGGGGATTTTTTGCTGATTTTTTTCTGAAAAGTAGGCCACCAGATGAGCCTTTTTAAAAAAAATCATCTCAAAATATTGACAATTAGGGAAGTTATGATTTTTTGAAAATTTACCTTTTTTCAATGAAATTTTTTTTTCACATTATCATGAAGAATAATTCAAGCCCCCTTGTAGCGATCGGATTTCTCTTTAACACGCTTAAAGAACATAAAAAAATCTTCCAAATGAGATGTCATTCGCTGCATTTGCATCAGTTTTAGAGGGTTTATGCGCCAAAATGTATTTTTTTGTCAACCGTGATTATCTCAAAAACCTAATTTTTCAAAAATCCGAAATTTTTACCAAAAATCATCCTTAAAATGACGAATATTTGCGCGTCTATTAACGTCAGTCCTTCATAGTAGTTTATGAGTTATTAATACTTTAAGTGAGCAAGCTACTGAAAATGATCGAAAATTGCTGTTATTCATCGAATTATCCCAGGAATCAATGAATCTTTACTAAAATTCATGTGTCAGAAGATGATATTTTTGAGAATCGAAGGTAAAACCGGGCTCAAATGGAACGCAGAACGAAATAATCCCCCTGAGTACAGTGGGTACAAATGGGTTATTGGATACAAAGCACCATTAAAATTTTTAATTTTCATAGATTTTGGATTAAATCGCATGGAGAAAATCGTATGAGGTATTCCATGTCAAATCGGTCAACCTCTTTTGGGCGTGGTTCGAAAACAGATAAAGCTCTGATTCTATTCTATTTTTCACTTTTTCTTTCTACCCCAAATTCTAAATTTTCATTGAAAATTACCAGTGATTGTTGAGATGACATTGATTTTACTACTAGAAATTATTTTTCTTATTTTATATTTTCTATCTTCAAAAAAAATTGTGAAATTCTGAAGGAAAAAGGCAAAAATTGAATATATATTCAGGGCTCTACCCACTTCTGGGTCGCCCTCAAGATGAGTGTTTATATCGTCAGATTTTATAGGAAGAATAAACAAGCAGGGGTTCGAGCCCATCCGACAGAAGTCATGCGACAGTTACTTTTTACATGATTAATCCTTTTCTTCTCTTTATTTCTACCAATTCCATTGATAGTAAGCTTCCGAATGGATCCGTAGCAATTCTTTGAAGTGTATGACCCTCAACACACTCAACTCTTAAAAAGTGAAACGTGAAGTTGATTTATCAACATATGTTCCACAACCCCACCCAGTACTGAAAAAAGCTGTATATTTCGTCTTGCCGAAGAAGGAAACCTGTATGGTGGATAGCGCGAGCATAATTGGGAATTATGAAGAAGAAAATTCACTCTAAGAAAATTTGGCCTTTGAAGCTCCGACCTGTAGCAATCCCAGATCGTTACAAAATTCGACCTCTGTCATAGCTATGACATTTCATCAAATACAAAATACTATCAATTGTTGTTATGACTTCTTAAGTCATATAGAAACGAAAATCATTGATAAAATGACGATGTGTAACTTTTTAGAAAAAAAGATTTTTGGATAAATTGCTCTATGCCCCAATGTACTGAATGGATTGATACAAAATTTTATATATAACTATGGACTCATAATACAAATTAGTACGCAGAATCTCAGATGTCTAGACCAAGCTTGACGCGTATTATGGACACCACATTAACTGTAAAATGAAAAAATGACAAAAACGCATCAATTAAGACATCGTGACAAATATTTAAAAAAAAAAGTGAATCGGCCCAGTAGTTTAGGAGATATTAAGCATAACAGTTTTTCACAAAAAGTTTAATATCTTCTAAACTACTTATCCGATTCAGCTCGTGAACAATATAGTTCTGTACTATCATAATAGCTACAATCCCACTAAATTTCAACTTCCTATCTTGAATTTTCAGCGAGTTATCGTTTCCACAACGATTTCCTAGTAAAAATGAAAAATGCCGATTATTACTAAACTGACCCTAGTTACGTAACAATATTTTGATTTGATTCGATAGATATTATCGTAAGGAATACTTTCCCGTCAAAAAACTTCAAGAGATATTAAGGAAAAAAGATTTTTGAGAAATTGGTATATCTCGGAAACTACTGGGCCGATTAAGCTGAACTTGCGCCCACAAATGCTCCAAAGTAGTACCAATTATCCGACAAAATTTCAGATTTTTAGCTCAAACTTTAGTCCTTTTTGCTTCCGAAGGGAAGCATTATTTAGGGGGGTTTTTGAAAAAAATTCCGGAAAATTGGCATACACATTCGGACATACATACATTTTCTAAAAACATCATATTTTTACGTTCCATAACATTCTACATCATTTCCAAGCAAAATTACGAGATCGTAAAAATCATCGATTACAAGGCTTCCATTCGGAAGCAAAATTGTAAAAATTGTGATGTAATTGCTGGACATCGAGTTAGTTAATTATAGTTTAAGGAATCGATTTCCATTTTATATGTTCCGGAATCGAGACAAATACATTCATCCTGCACTTTAATAAAGCTAGAGGAAAGATGAAAATTTAGAAGGCTGAACAATTCAGCCCAGTTCAATAAAACCTGAGTTACGTTAGAGGAACAAATAAATAGGAACGCAGAAAAAAATCGTAGAGCTCACACGCAAGATGTGATGAAAAAATCGAAAACAAAAACAAAAAATAGTTTTCGAACCCCCCAACCCACATAAAATCCCTGTCAATTCTCCAGAGAGATTTTCATATGATTTTTCCCATACGATTCATTACAAATTCGATGAAAATTTCACTGGGGTTCTTACTTTGTATCGTGTTCTTGTTCCACCAAGCGTTCCATGTTGCCCCAGTTTCCTCTACAGTCTTTTCTGCAGCTCGAAAATTCCATGTTTTGATACATAATTTGTAGCAAAAATTCATTCATTCGTGGAATAATTCGATGAATAACAGAAATTCTCGGTCATTTTTAGTCGCTTGCTCAATTTAAGTATCGATTTTCTTTCTCTGCGTACAACGTAAAGATTTCCCATTCCCTAAGAATGTCTGTGTACGACCTTTTGGCTTAAATTTTTAGGAAAATAAAAAAAAATGTATATACGATTTTTTGGCACAGGACACACGATATGTTTCTAGCAATTTCTCTTTTATTTTCGCTGATTTTTTAGGTCAAGAGTTGGAAGTTCATTTTGAAATGCAATCATGGCAATTGAAAATTCACAGAAGTGATGGGAACTAAATGTAGATAAAAATATTAGCGAAAAGAAATTACTCAGTATAACCGAAAATTTTCCGCCGATTTTATCTCATGAATTGCTGATGATTTCTTCCGTTACTTCGCTACTGATGCTATCTGCCCATTTTCTGCTGATTTTATCGGTAAATTGACAGATAATATATGGTCACGTTTTGGTACTTCTTAAACCGACAATTTGTGGACAATGATATTCCTTATTTTATGCCGAAAGTACTCTTAATTTTGTCGCTAATTTTCCTGACATTTGTATCCGCACATTAACCCGAAATTTTTACGACATAATTCAAATTAATTTTTCTGATAACTTGGCGAGTTATCATCTCTACATTCCACCGAAATGTCGTCAAATTGACGGAATTTTCGTGCCAATTCTTCTGCAGGAGAAGATGAAAACTTGGCGATGATTTTCATGGCATCGGATAATTTTGCTGTTCGGGAATAATTCACGAATCTCCTTTCTATTACTGCATAGGTAAGAATAAGCATATTTGCCCTCCTTCCCTTTGGAGATCCGGTCTGGATTACCAGTAGCAGCGGCAATCATTTGCCAGATCGTATCTCCCGATCCAAGAATATCATGACCATCGATGATGATCTTTTCTTTGTATTCTGTTAGAACAGCATGAATTTTCACGTGGTCCAACTCATTCTGACGACCTCGACTTCTTGTATTTTCTTCCATTGTTTATTATATTATTTCAGGAGTTGATGTATCAGAAAATCGAAGGAAAACTATCGGAAAGTGAGTGACAAACCAATTTGGTTGATATCTATAATTTTTCAACAAAAAATCTGAGAAAACTATTCTGGAGTTACCGCCAAAGTATAACGTTTCATGGAGATACGCCATAAAGGGTGGAGGTCATTCTGCCGAAAGCATCAAATTACCGACAGGGTCAAGTTACCGACACGGGTATGGCTGACGGAAAATCCCTAGACCATTTAATGTTATGTCCTACCGAAGTAACTAGGAGGACAGTAGCGCCAATAAATTTTAGAGCGCCAATTTTTGACTGTAGATTCGTTTGCCGCCAAAGCTCTGATGAGCACTCCATCGAAGTCCAATTGTTTAATCCCAGAATATTTGGTTGGAAGGGTTGAATTGTGAAATAAATTCAACACAAGTGCTTAAGAGAGCACACAAATACTTTTATTCAAAATACTTCAACTTCAGACTTTAAACTTTGCACTACAAAAAATGAATTTAATAAACTCTAGAAAAACTCTACTGAAAAACTATTTGAAGAGAGAAGCTGGAAGCTGAAGGCTTCACCACCAATTTCCATGGTGGAACTGACTTAAACTTAAACTTAACTCCAAGGGTTGGGTCCGCAACCCCACTGGACTAAAAGTTGCGCGCGCAATCCCGGCCCAAGGGAGAGGGAAAAGTGAAACTCAAGGAAAAGCGGGGAAATGAAAAAAGGGGAAGAAGGGGAGCGTGTGACGTCGTGAAACTTCGTCGCGAAGGGTCTCAGGCCCTCAGCCTAGCGAAACAATGAATAAAGGAGAGCCCACACATGTTGGTCACGTGAAACAGAGAAACTTTCGAAATAACCAGAACTGAGATTTTACGACATGGGACCGTAACCGTTAAATTTATTTTCTTCTCTAAATTTTGGATTTTCGAGGAAAGGGTTTACTCAACGAGAATTTTGGAGGGTTGTAAATTATAAGAACAAAACTCAAGTATTTGACATTTACTATTCCCGTAACGGTTTTTCTCACGCTTGCAATGCTGTTTTTCGTTCTCTTTGTCCATTGTATTCCAGACTTTCTTTATTCTTCTATTTCTGGTATATTTTTAATTTTCTGAACTATTTAAATTATTTTCCAACAATAATTTGAATCTCGCGGACTGCTATGGCCGATTAATAGCCCCATCTATAAATTTCAACGTCAAGACACCACATTAAATGTGATGGCTCATTTACAATAAAAACGTTCTGTTATTAATATAGGTTACGTCTTCCAGTGTCTGAAGGTTAAAAAACAGTTAATTTTATATTTTTTAATTAAAAAACTCTAATTTATCCGCAAAATGAGTAAGTGATGACAAAATTTGTGCTCACTATGTGGGATTACTCCGATTTGCACAAACAGTGAGTATCCGGTGGCCTGGCGTAGTGGTTAAGGCCGTTGCCTCACAACGGATAGGTTCCAGGTTCGATTCCTGGCCGGGTAGAATGGTGAGATCTAACCATTTTTAAAGTCTTGATCAATCGCCATATAGTCTCATCAGACTCGAAGCGATATAAAATAAGCATAAAAAAAAAAAATAAACAGTGAGTATTGCTCCAAATTAATTAATTCGTCAATTATTCATTAATGATTGCCCAAAAAAAATCCAAATTAATTGGATTATTTTTTAGCAAAAAAAATAATTGGTAAAAAAAATAGAATTCATCAATTGGATTGATTAATTTGCTTCAAACTAATAAATGCACAAATTATTAATTAATGATTGATTGGTCAATGTTCATCAGATATAATTTGCGATGTTTCAGTTAGGAGACTGCTCCTTGGGCTGACTATGAGTATCAAAGTGTTGGGAGCTCTCCGTATATATCGCTAGTATCAGCTGCTCCATCAGAACGTGAGGACGTGACGAGTACCTGAAACATGAGAAGTAGGGTGATGATTCAACGTTGAATCCTGGAGAGACCCATCAGCACCCTCAGGACGACCATTTCGACCTTGGTCAGGATATGTGGACGTGGTGATATGTGGTGAAGTGAAAAATATTTGAAAATGAAAAAATTATTTGAAAAACGTGTGATTTTTCGAAACAAAATAAAATTTTTGATGTAAATTTTATCAGCTACAATAAACTCTATTTTTGTAAACTCTATTATTTACAAAATAGACTCATAATTACGATAGTTATGAAATTAAAATTATTACTATTCATAAATTTGAATTGCCTAGAAAAATTGATTGAATTTCTGTTAATTTTTTATTAGTTTTTATTTGTTTTCTATAAAAGTTTTACAATGCAATTTTTCCTCATTTTTTTCTTTTGATTTTTTTCATTCGAAGCTGAAGTGAAAAAATCATGTCGACAATTTGTTATGAAGAATATCCTGAGAGGAAGAATTGTATAGAATGATGAAAATCTACTCATTTTCTCTATAAAATAGTTTCTAATATTATCTTCTATGAGAAAAAAAATGCGCAGGAAAACTATGGAATTCTTCAATAGAATTGTCGATTGAATTCATTAGATTTTGCTCTATAACATTTTTTCGTACGTGAATAAGGCATTATTCCAACCCTTTAGCTTCATAAGATGAAATGAAATCCCGGCCCAGGGGAGAGTTGGGAATAAAACAAATAGTTCATTGCTATGTTGCTAAAAACAACGGCAATAAACTATTTGATTTATTCCCGTAATTCATTTGTCACACAGGTTGTTTACTTATGTATATCCATTATTGTCAACCCGGAATTCAATTAAGCTGTAACCCTGCCAAAAATCGTTGACCACTACACATGTCAATCGGAGGGCCAGAAGGGGAAGAAGAACTGTTTCTATGACTAGCAAATTCATATTAATTTCTTGCCTATGCACTGGCCAGAAGATACATTTTTATTTATTAAACACAAAATCTTTATTCTAGTAAATATTCACTTCCGATACTATAAATGTCATTTGGTTGGGTACTACTTTGGTCCAGCTATTGAGGATGAGAATGATTTTCGAATTACTCAGCCTCATGACTGTGATTCAGATCAAAAAGTACAAGGCAAAATACAAATATCGTTTCATTTCATCTTATCACGTATGAAAAAATCGTATAGGAATTTTCTATACGGATTGCGTATTGAATTCCTATAGGATTTTCGTATATGATATTCGGATATTTCTATACGGATATTTTTTATACAAATTATTTCTATAGTTTTGATCCTATACGACGCACTGACACATGTGTAGAAACATTTCGTATGGAGTTGCGACATTTCTCTACGTTTTTCTCGGGAGCGTTTAGACATTTTTCGTATGAAAACAAAAATTTATGTAAAAATTTATGTATAGAAATAATTTGTGTAGAAAATATTTGTATAGAAATATCTAAATATCATATACGGAAATCCTATAGAATTTCTATACGCAATCCGTATAGAAAATTTTTATACGATTTTTTCATACGTGATGAAGCTAAAGGGTTGGAATAATGCCTTATTCACGTACGAAAAAATGTTATAGAGCAAAATCTAATGAATTCAATCGACAATTCTATTGAAGAATTCCATAGTTTTCCTGCGCATTTGTTTTCTCATAGAAGATAATATTAGAAACTATTTATAGAGAAAATGATTTTCATCATTCTATACAATTCTTCCTCTCAGGATATTCTTCATAACAAATTTACCTTGAGGGTAAATTTTACCAAAAGGTTTATTTGGTTAACCGGGCCAGAGGGAATTAATAAACTGGTGCTTTATAGGCAAAATTACAAAGGCTTTATATTAATTATTGTTAATCAATACAGGCATAAATAAAATATTGGAATTATTCTCCAAACATTAGAATGAACGGTTGACATGTCCTCCAAACTACTCTTCAAATCGAAGATAAGAATAAAATACACACACTCCCCTCCTGTTAAATCAGTTTAATCAATCACTCTACACTGTACATAATTAATAATTGAATTATGATGAATGTTGGAATAAAAATTCATCCCGGGCGAAGTGAATTTACTCTTGTTAGAGATTGTCATTTTATTTTGCATAAATGATTAAACTAGGACAGGTTTTTGGATTTGGATTACTGTTCGTTTTTTTTTCATCGTAAAGATACCATCTCTGATTTCTTCGACAATAGATGGTGTAAGAACCTTCAATTTGTAAAGTTTTCTGGTATTTATTATCCATTTTTAATCGAGGAATTTGAGGGGGCTGGTAATTTATAATTCCGCGAAGCTGTAGATTTGTGTTTCTAGTTGAAGATTTCAACACCAAGGGAATGTCGCGAAGCCTTATCTGTGGTTGGCTAAGATCTAATTCAGTGTGAAAAACAACGAAATTTTCAAGAAGATCTACGTGATATTCACTCTTAGTATTGCATCCTTCACAAATGGAATCTTTCTCACTAACTTGTGAAGAAATTAGTCTTTCAATTGTGTTGGGATTACCGCAAACTTTTGCAATTTTTACATCTGCGTAAATGAATTCTTCGATAATTGGCGAGCAATCATTGCCGCAAGTAGTCGTTCTCACGAATGTCAGTATATCTCCAAGCATTTTTTCACACAAAAATTCAGGTGATGATTCACAATCAATAATAAAGCACTTGCAGCCTGGTAAACCTTTTTGCCTTTAGCAAAAATATTTTAGAAGAGGTGTGGGGACTTCCGTTTCCGGTCTGCGAGGAGACAGTAGTAGAAAGCGCGTATGCGCCGGTGTTGTGAAATTTTTGGGAGAATTAAGCAGTGCGGAAGGGTTAAGTAGCGGTGAAAGGGAGGGAAGGGATAGGGCCTAGTGAGAGGGGAGGAGTTTAAGGAGGGTCATCGAAAAGGGAGGAAGGTGTAGAGGAAAATACAGACACGTGGTATTTGAAGTTAGGTGAAGGTAAAAGATAGGAGAGGGATAAAGGATAGAGAGGGTGGAGGAATAGGGTGATAGGGGCAAGGAGGGGCAAGTTTGTTCGAATCAGATAGGGAAAAGAAAGGAAAGGGGGAATTGAAGGGTTTGTAAAAAGGGTTCTAGTACGGGGAGGGGGTAGGGAAGCGGGTAGGAAAGTGGCGCGAAGAAAGGTGTAGGTGGCGTCAAGAAAGTGAGGTGAAGGAAAGGAGAATTAGGCAGGTGGATAGATAAGGAAAAACAGAATCGATAAGGTAGTGAGATGGCGAGCTGTTGGTAGGGTACGATATCGGGGAGTGGGACGGAGGGAGATGGCAAGAAGGTGAAGGGGGGGAGTCGGAGAAAGAGGGAGCGCTGGACGAGACGCAATATAAATCGACAGCGGGGACAATGGACGGGTGGGATTCGTCTGATGCGGAGGTGCTCAAGTTGAATAAGAGGAGGGGGCGGTTGAGCAGCGCGCAGAGGCTATTGAGGGGAAAAATAGAACGGGCGAAGCGGAGAAAAAGGACAGAGCCAGTGCATGAGCTATTTTGTGCGAGGAGTTTGGAGAAGGAGGGAGATTGGGTGGGTGATGCAGATAGGAGGGGAGAGGAGCCTGAAAAAACGAAAAGAAACGAAAGTAATTCGGAGGGGGAGGAGGAACAGGAAGAAGAGGAGGGTAATAAGAAAAGAAAAGGGGATGTAGGAAGTCGAGAGAAAGGGGGATTAGATAGGATAGATAGGCTGGAGGCGTTATTGGAGAGTTTCAAGGATGTGACTCTTGCAGCGCTTAAGGAAGTGACAACGGATGGGAGAGAGATGAAGGAAGGAATTCATAAAATTAAGGAAAGCTGGGATAGTTGGCAGGGAAAGTGGTAAAATCTGGGAAAAATTCGATGAGATAGGAAAAAAGTTAGATAAGGCGAAGGTAGATAGGAGGGGGGAGAAGAGGGAAGTTAGGAGCAGATTAGAGAAATTGGAGGAAAAGGTAGAGAAGGTAGACAAAATTGAGGAGAGGGTAAAGGGCCTGAATAGGGGAACGGGGAGCAGAGGTAGAGAGAGAGGAGAGGGATGTTGTGGGATAGGAGAAAACTTGGAGAGAAAGCTTAGGGACCTGGAGTGGAGGGAGGAGAAAATGGAAAGGGAGAAAAAGAAAAGCAATATGGTAATTAGGAGGATGAAGATAGATAGAGGTAAGGAAAGAGAGGAGGTAGAAAAGCTAATGAGAGAAGTGTTGGAAGTAGAAATACAGATCAAATGGGTAAGAAAGATAGGGAACAGGGATAGGGATGGAGGGGAAGCAGTGGTAGTAAGCCTGAAAGATGAGGGGGAGAAGAGGAAAGTTTTTGAGAAGCGAAAGAAGCTGAGAGGAAGGAAGGAAATATTAGAGAACGACTTGACCTTTAAAGAAAGGAAAATATAGTCGGAACTCGATAGGATTGCGGACATTGCGGTTGGATGGGGTGTAGAAGTAGGAGTAGGAAGAGGAAGAATATGGTTGAATGGAAAACTGTGGGTCTGGGACGAGAGGTCAATGAAGCTCAGGAATGAAGCGGCAGAGGAATGGATGGAGGGAATAAGGAGGGAGGTAAGAGAGAGGAGAAATGGGACGGAAAAGGGGGGTAGGGCTGATGAGGAGCAGAGGGTGATGGAGGTAGATCAGGAGCAGAGGGGGGAATAAAAGTCAGGTTAGAAAGAGTAGGCGGGGAAAAGAGGAGGAGAAGGAGGTAAGGAAGAAGGTATCGTTCTGGAACGTGGCGGGTATAAAGAGGAAGGACCCAGATTTCTGGAGGAGGTTGAAGGAGTGGGATGCAGTAGTTTTGATTGAAACGTGGTTAGACAAGAAGGGATGGGAGGGAGTTACGAGGAGGGCTCCAGAGGATTTTAGGTGGAGAATACAGGTAGGCAAGAGAGATAAGAAGAAAGGAAGATGGATGGGAGGCCTGATGATGGGGGTTAGGAAAGAACTATGTAGGGAGGAGTGGGGTGGGATTGAGACAATAGAGAGTGGGAGGGAGGGGTGGATTGAGGGAAGAATGATACTGGGAGGAGACAGGTGGAGGGTTATAGGGGTATGCCTGAATGATAATTGTGCAAGTTAATTTAGATATGGTGAAGGAGGTAATGGAAGAACAAGCAGAAGAGTTGGTAGTTATTGTGGGGGATTTTAATATGAAGACAGGATACAAGAGTGGAGCAGGGGAGGGGTTAGGGAAGGAGGGAAGAGGCACAAGGAACTCATTGGATGGGAGAGAGGCATGTAGAGGAGGGAGAGCTCTGATAAATATTCTGGAAGAGACAGTGTGGTCAATTATGAATGGTAATTGTGAGGGAGATGAAAGAGGAGAATACACTTTCGAAAGGGCAGGGAGTAGATCGGTTATCGACTATGTAATAGCAGAAGAAGGGGGGAGAAGGAAGATAGATAGGCTAGAGATAGGAAAAGTGTAACTCAGACCTCTTCCCGCTAGTGATCACGGTGAGGAGTGAAGGGGGAACGGAGCAGACTGGGGAGAAAAGGAAAGGGAAGGTGAAAACGATAAAAATCAAGAACTGGGAAAGGGAGAAAAGGGAAGAACTTAAAAGGAGGTTAGAGAGCGTGAATTGGGGGACGGAGGGGAGTGTGAATGAGTCACTAGCGGAGATTAGGGAGAAGGTGAAAGGTATTAAAGAGGAAATAGAAGGAGAATGAGATAGGAAAAAAATGGGGTGAGGAGACTGGTGGGATAAGGAGTGTAAGGAGAGGAAAAAAGAGGTGAGTCAGGCGCTGAGGAAAGCGAAGAAGGGTAAGGGGGAGTGAGATGAATATAGAGAAAAGAAGAGAGCATATAGTAGAATCTGTGATGAAAAGAGGGAGGGAGAGCTCAGAAAGTTCGAAATAGAAGTGGAGAAGGCGATAGAGGAAGGTAGGGTATGGGAGGTGATCAACAGAGAAAGGAAAGTATGGAAAGGAATTAACCAGGATATTGATTTGAAGGAATGGAAGGATTATTTTATGAGACTGCTAGGAGGAGTAGAGGGGAGAGTAAGAGGGCAGGAAAGAAGGCTGATAGAGGAGGAGGAGGAAGAGGGACTAACCCAGGAGGAAATAGACGAGGCGATAAAGAAACTGAAGGGAAACAAAGCTGCGGGGGAAGATGAAATAGAGAATGAGATATGGAAGGAAGGAGGGGAGGGAATGAGACGGGCAGCGTGGAGGGTATGTAACAGGGTATGGAGAGGGGAGAGATGGCCGGAAGAGTGGAAAGAAGGATTGTTAGCCCCAATAATCAAAACGGGAAAGGGAAGAAGGGTAGAGGAATACAGGGGGTAACGCTAATGCATACCCTGTATAAGGTGTATGCAGCAGCGTTGACGAGAAGGTTGGAGGTAGAAGTGGAAAAGGGAAAAATGGTGCCGGACAATCAGACGGGTTTTAGGAAGGGCATGGGCACGACAGACAACATCTATGTGCTCAATTATCTGGTGAATAGGCAGTTAGCTCGGGAAGGAGGAAAATTGATAGTGTTTTTCGTGGACCTAAAAGCAGCGTTTGATTCAGTTGATAGGAAAGTGTTATGGGAAGCAATGGAGGAGAGGGGCATGTCGAAAGGACTCATAGAAAAAATTAAGGAGATATATGAGAAAACGGCGAATAAGGTGAGGGTGAGAGACAAGGTGACGGAAAAATTTTGGACAACGAGAGGGGTGAGGCAGGGGTGTCTGCTAAACCCCATCCTGTTTAATATTTTACTGGCGGACCTAGAGGAGTTTATGAGAGAAAAGTGGAAAGGGGTAGTAGGATTAGGAAAAACGAAAATATTCTCGTTGGCGTAAGCGGATGATATGGTGGTGCTCGCCGAGGAGGAGGCGCGGATAATCATGAGACGGAGGAATATATAAGGAGCAAGGATCTCACGATAAATGTTGGAAAGTCTAAAATGATGGTTTTTAAGGAGAGAGCAAAAGGACAGAAGGGGAAGTGAAAAATGGGAGGAAAGGAGGTAGAGGAAGTGAAGGGATTTTGCTATTTGGGGTATTGGCTTAGCAGTACAGGGGGGCAGTCGAAGCAGGTGAAGGAAAGATTAGCGAAGGAAGGAAAGGTGATGAGTACAGTGTAGGGTATGGGAAAGAGGAGATTCAGGAAGGATTGGGAGAGACGAGTGTGGTTATTCGATACGTTGATATGGTCAGTGATGGGATACGGTGCTGAGATATGGGGCTGGGAAGGGCGGGAGGGAATGGAGAGGATGCACGAAAGATATTTGAAGTGGGTGTGTGAGCTGAGAAGATCTACACCAGGTTATCTGATAAGAGAGTAAGTGAAGAGGGACAAATTAGTGGTTAAGGCGGCGAAAAGAGCAGGGAGGTTCAAGGAAAAGCTAAGAAGGGGGAGGGGAGTGAGATTGCGCGGCGGTGCATGAAGGAAATCGAGGATAGAGAGGTGAAGAGAGAAATCTCAAGGTGGGAGGAAGGTAGTAGAAGATTTAGGGAGGAGCGAGGACTGAATGCAGTAGGAGAGGAAAGAGCGGGGGGAAGGGAAGAGAAGGAGAGCTTTGATCAGGTGGAGGAGATAGAGAGGGAGAGGCAAGCTAGGGAGAGAAGGGAGAAGATAATAGGTTATGAAGGGAATCCATGGTATAGAGGAGTGGCTATAGAGGGTATTCCAGGGTATTTAGAGAATAGTTGGGGGGAGGAAAGATGGAATAGGGTGGCAAGGTTTAGGCTTGGGGAAGGAATGAGAGGAGAAAAGAAATGGGAGAAGGACGAGGCGAATAGGTGCAGGCGCTGCGGAAACGGGAGGGAAATATGGAGACATGTATTAGAAGAATGTGGGGAGGAAGATAGGAGCGGGAGGGATATATGGGAAAGGGTGGGGGTGATTTTGGACGAGAAGGGGCTAGGGGAAAAGTGGATGGTAGATCGGGAGAAAGTTGGGCGGGAGGGAAAAGAAGGGGGAGGAGGGAGGGGAAAGGAGAGAAGGTGAGAGGGGTGAGGGGCAGCTTCGTTTCGTTCGAGGGCAAGGGAGGAAAGTAGAATCAGCATGTGAAGGCAGCTCATATGGAGACGGGAAACGGGGGTCCCTCTCACTTGTCCCCTTGTGACTCACTGTGTAACTGTCTCAGGTATGGATCTCGAGTACGAAGTAAAGTATAAGCTATAAATAATTGTAAATAGTTTAAGTAAGAAAATAAGAAGTAGGATAAGTTAGTGAGTGAGGAAAATGGAGGAAGATTATGTAGCAGGAGCGTATTATAGATATAAGAAACGGAAGTCCTTGTAACCCTCAGGGGAATCAATAAAGATACATATATATAGAAGAATAGTGCACCTATCGATGTACATTCTCGTATGAATCTTTTTCGTCGTCATCAGTTTTTTGACCAAACCCAGCAATTCATTGTGTCCCGCGTAACTTGTAAGAGACCCTTCTCGAAAATCCGATGAATCAAATGCAGTGTATAAGACGAGATGAAAAAGTGCGCCAAATGCATGCGTTGATTTGAGAGTATACTTGTTCCCGTCTTTCGCAATGCCTTGGAGCTCTAGATCATCTCCATGCCGTAACAAAGGTAGTGTATCTACAGATTTTTGAGGATCAAAGGAATTAGGTTTATGGGTGGAACGAAAATAATATCCACCGTAGTAGTTGAGTAATGCTGATTCTGGCGCAATGTTTTTGGCGTCGACCTGGTCGTTGGGCCCAGTAGGGGGGTCAGATGAAAGTGGGTGGGTAGGTGGTTGATTAATTTGCGAGGTCACGGTTTAATTCGCGGTTTGATTCGCGGGGTCGCGGTTTAATTCGCGGTTTAATTCGCGGTTTGATTAATTAATTCGCGGTTTTGCCCTCGAAGTGATGATAGTGTTGATTAATTCGCGCGGTCGCGGTTTAATTCGCGGTTTGATTAATTAATTCGCGGTTTTTCCCCTCGAAGTGATGAAAGGGTTGATTAATTTGTCGGGTCACGGTTTAATTCGCGGTTTGATTAATTAATTCGCGATTTTTTCCCTCAAAGTTATGAAAGGGTTATTTAATTGCTTGGTTAATCAATTTAATTCGCGATTTTGCGTTACAAAGGACCTTCTCGGTGACCTAGTCAATCCACCCCGCGAGGGGGAGAGTGAAGGGGTTAATTAATTCGCAGGTCGCGGTTTGATTCGCAGATTAATTCCGCAAATCACGGCTAAATTCGAGGATCGATTAATTAATTAATCAACTAGTATACCCGAACTTCTCAGTACACTACCGCGAGGGGTGAAAGGGTTGACTAATTCGCTGCTGTAGAAATCATAGAAGGGGCTCCTCTTCTTCTTCTTCAAACATTGACACCTGGCTCCACTTGACATTTTCCAGACATGTCTGAACCTGAGTTTTCCGGTTCTTTCTCGTTTGCCGCCTCCATTCGTGTGAAATTGTTGTTGATAACGATATCAATATGTGAATATTTATTGTGAAAAGAAGGCTTCAGAAGGGGAGGGAGTAAGTATATCTGCAAAGGCAGAGGATCGGTCATTCAAAAACTTAGGTACCCCCACCAATTTGGCATAGTCCTCGACAAATTTTACACGTCGTAGTAGGAGGAGTTTCCGAAAAATCTCCATCTGCTGCAAACTGATAAGAATGGAAATGCATTGGAAGAAGTACGAACGCAATCTTTTGTTTACATAGACTTTTTCGGGTTACCTGGGAACGCACGTTGTACTCACAACCCTAAGAACATGATGTTTGACAAACTGGAGCAGAGTTTTCGGACCCTTTGATGTCCTAACGCACCGCAAAGATTAAATGTTATCCTGGACATTTTTCAGATATTTTTTTTTCCCACGAACAAAAAATGTTGCTATTTTGTTAATAATTTTCCATGAGTCACATGATTCTTTTTCAACCAATCACGTAAGATGTTACAGAGTGTACAAGCGTAGGCACATTCATATATGTATCTATATAAACAAATTTCACCTTGATTTTCCACCAGCTCTTTAGTGTCTTTATCATGAACAACATGGATCCTAACGCGTGTAAAAGATTATTGAGGTCATTGGAGGATGCGTATGAAATACTGAAAACAAATAAGAGACCCAGGGAAATTCAACAATGGCTTAATCACATCAGAGGACATTCGAAATAAATGAATGCATTATTGAAGAAGAGTGCGAGTCATAGTGAAACATGTTGTCGTGAACGTTTAAAATAAAGACGATGCCTACTGCTTCTTATGGTCCATTATGGCCGCTCGCTGTAACGTTCAAGACAAGAAACGACCTAACTCATACCCAGCTTTCAGCACTGTTATGAAAAGATTTGGTAATTTCAAATACCCCATGGCATTAAAAGACATTCCCAAGTTCGAGAAAATGAATGAATTGTCGATTAATGTATATGGAATCGACAGTGACGAAGAATCAGCGAAAAAATGGATTGTGCCCCTTTATTTGAGCAAAAATTTTCCAGCCACACTGCAAGAGGAAGAAAGAACAATTCACGATGGTGAACAGGAAAGAGTTCATCACTATACATGGATCTCGAATTTGTCTCGTTTAGTTGGTACCCAAATTTCAAAAGTTAAACGTAAAACACTCATATGCGACAGATGTTCGTGTCACTTTTTCAAAAAAAGAGGCCTACACTAATCACAGGGTTGATTGTGTATCAATCAATAAGTGTCGAATGATTTTTCCTCATCGTGATGAAAAATATTCAAAATTTCAAAATTTCAAAAATCAACTGACTATTCCATTTGTTGTATACGCTGATACTGAGCGTTTATTGGAAAAAGTGTCCGATGACAATGACGTAAATACCAAAATATACCAAAATCGTGTACCATTCAGTGTTGCATTTTATGTGAAATGTAGCTATGATAACTCAAAATCGGAACTCTCTATTTATCGTGGAAAAGACTGTGTAGAGTGGTTTATTGAGCAGCTACGTATTTTAGCTATAAAAATTGATGCTGAATTACAGAGAAATGAGCCTATGAACTTGACTTTCGAGATGGAGCGAGCCTATAATGCAGCTAAAACATGTCATATTTGTGGCAGGGCATTCACCGAAAAAGTAGTGAAACATCGGGACCATTACCACTTCACGGAAAAAAATCGCGGAGCAGCTCATCCCGGTTGTAACCTGAATTACACAGAATCATGTGTAATCCCTGTAGTTTTCCACAATTTGTCAGGTTATGACTCGCACTTTTTGATTGAGTCCCTTGCGAGACAATTCGAGGGCTCTGTGACAATACTCCCAATTAACAAAGAGAAATACTTTTTTTTTTACGAAATCAGTTGAATCAACAGGAGTCCACTTGAGATTAATTGACTCATATCGTTTTATACTAAGCAGTATCGATAAACTTTCTTCATATTTAGAAGATGAAAAAAAAAAATCACAGCCCGTCATTACCCTCAAAAACGACAATTCGAACTGGTTGTACGCAAAGGAGTTTTCCCATACGAATAATTGGATACCTGGGAAAAATTAAGTGTACAACAATTACCACGGAAAGAAGAGTTTTATTCTCGACTGAATGATGAGTACATATCCGATAAACATTACAACCATGCATGTGATGTGTGGAGAAATTTCAGTATCAGAACACTCGGTGAATATGCGGATTTATATCTGAAAACCGACGTATTGTTGCTAGCAGATATTTTCGAAAATTTTCGAGAGAGTTGTTTCACCGCTTACAACTTAGATCCTCTTCATTATTATACAAAACCAGGACTGGCTTTTGATGCAATGTTAAAAATCACTGGAGTTCAATTGGAATTATTTCAAGACCCTGAAATGTTCCTTTTCATTGAGAAAGGCATTAGAGGAGAACTGTCGCAGTGTTCAAACCGATACGGAAGGGCAAATAACCCCTACATGGGTTCTAATGAGTATAACCCAGAGGAAGAGAAATCATATTTGATGTATCTAGATGTGAATAACTTATATGGAGCAGCAATGAGTCATCATTTNAACTTGTGAAGGAGAAAGGGTGAGAAAATAAAAAAAGAATTTTTTTCGAAAAAATATTTCTTTATTCAATAAAAATTCCTCATTGATGTGTCTCCTTAATCCACCCAACGATTATACTACCGGTTCCATCTTCTTTTGTTACTGGATAATAGTGCAACAAGCCTAATAACGAATATGGGAATAGTGCTGTTGCTAAAAAAATATAGCAACGGATGATTGCTCATCTTTTTTACACTCATATAAGGACTTATCTAATTGTACATAATACTGTAGGAGATATTCAACGTATTTTTGCACCATCTGAGTAACATTGAGATATCTAGCAGTGATATATTTTGCTGATATTTCTACAAATGGCTGATATCCAATCATCGTTGCATATGGTGTGTAAGCCTCACATCCTGTCTTGACTTGAAGAATACCTGTGCCTGAGATATTCATTCCATCTCTCCACTCTCCTCCACATGAAAAATTCACCTCCTCTCTCTCGGGCACTGAGTATAGCCAGCCCTTTTCTGTTTGCTTCCAATATGACGCAAAGGTGGAACTCAGTTTGATACTACAATTAGCAAGTGGTGACATTTGTCTGCTGGTCATAAACATTGCACCCTGCTAAATTGGTTGAGAAGTAGCGTCATAGAATGGCTACTTTAGTTGGCAAATATACTGATAATCATTTGTGGTCAAGCATTCGGCAATCTCTTTAGAGTGTGCCAAGGTATGATGATATTAGCTAAGCAGCAGGTAGTCGCCCCGAGGTTGAATGTACGCTGANTGGGTGGAAATTTTTGTTGGATGGAAGATTGGTCATCCCTCAACATCCTGAACATTCCAGATGAATCAGAGACTGGATACATCCTGGAGGTTGACCTGGAGTACCCACAAGAATTCCATCAAGAGCATAAACGTATACCATTGTGCCCGGAACACATAATCTCTCCAAACGGTCAGGCAAAGTTACCAAAATTATTGACCACGTTGAACTCCAAAAAAAATTATGTCATTCATTATAAAAATCTCAAACAATATTGTAGTTTGGGCTTNCGTACAATTCCTATGTCTTTAACTTTAACTTTAGAGAGGGAAAACCAATGACTGATCCTGTCTCATTGCAATGAAATTATTATTGACAACACTTTCCAGTTNCGAAAATTTTTTTATATATTGATGAATAACGCGGTTTTCGGAAAAACAATGGATAATGTCAGGAAACATCGTGATGTGAAACTCGAATCAAGATGGGATGGACGATGGGGTGCTGAGAGTTGGATATCGAAACCCAACTTTCATAGTAGTATTATTTTCGATAAGGATTTGGTAATAATCCAAATGAGATGATTAGAATTAAATTTAATAAACCAATATACGTAGGCTTTAGGATTCTAGATATTTTTAAAACATATATTTATAATTTTCACCTTAATTATGTGAAGAAACTTTCAAGGATAGGGCAAAACTATTGTACACAGATACGGATAGTCTTATTTATCATTTCAGAGTAGAGGATATTTATGAAATTATGAAAAATGATATTGATAACTTCGACACTTCTGATTATCCAATAAATAATGTATGTAATATACCTCTAAAGAATAAGAAAAAATTAGGTGTAATGAAAGACGAAGATCATGGCAAGATTATGACTGAGTTCGTGGGGCTCCGAGCAAAAATGTATAGTTTTAAAGTGTCTGGTGAAGATCGAGAAAAATCGCGGGCCAAAGGAGTGAAAAAATCACCGTTGAAGCGTATCACATTTGACCACTATAAAACCTGCTTGGACCAGCATAAAAATGTTCGGATGTCGCAAAATATAATCAGATCCTTCAAAGATGATGTGTTCACAATTAATCAAACAAAACTAGCTCTAAGTTGGCATGATGATAAGCGCATTCTTCTGCCAAACACAACATATACTTTGCCTTACGGATTTGAAAACAATGATATTGTAAATAACTTGTGAAGGAGAAAGGGTGAGAAAATAAAAAAAGAATTTTTTTCGAAAAAATATTTCTTTATTCAATAAAAATTCCTCATTGATGTGTCTCCTTAATCCACCCAACGATTATACTACCGGTTCCATCTTCTTTTGTTACTGGATAATAGTGCAACAAGCCTAATAACGAATATGGGAATAGTGCTGTTGCTAAAAAAATATAGCAACGGATGATTGCTCATCTTTTTTACACTCATATAAGGACTTATCTAATTGTACATAATACTGTAGGAGATATTCAACGTATTTTTGCACCATCTGAGTAACATTGAGATATCTAGCAGTGATATATTTTGCTGATATTTCTACAAATGGCTGATATCCAATCATCGTTGCATATGGTGTGTAAGCCTCACATCCTGTCTTGACTTGAAGAATACCTGTGCCTGAGATATTCATTCCATCTCTCCACTCTCCTCCACATGAAAAATTCACCTCCTCTCTCTCGGGCACTGAGTATAGCCAGCCCTTTTCTGTTTGCTTCCAATATGACGCAAAGGTGGAACTCAGTTTGATACTACAATTAGCAAGTGGTGACATTTGTCTGCTGGTCATAAACATTGCACCCTGCTAAATTGGTTGAGAAGTAGCGTCATAGAATGGCTACTTTAGTTGGCAAATATACTGATAATCATTTGTGGTCAAGCATTCGGCAATCTCTTTAGAGTGTGCCAAGGTATGATGATATTAGCTAAGCAGCAGGTAGTCGCCCCGAGGTTGAATGTACGCTGACCCTTGGCGGTTGCCGAACACTTGAGCCGTAGGATATGGATACATTTCGTACAATTCCTATGTCTTTAACTTTAACTTTAGAGAGGGAAAACCAATGACTGATCCTGTCTCATTGCAATGAAATTATTATTGACAACACTTTCCAGTTTTGTATAAGTGAATAATTCAAAATGAATGACTTCTACGTTTGCAGAATGTATGGGATCAATTATCGTTCCCAGAAAATACATGTGCATATCCAGCTCGATTTGCAAACGTTTCGCCCAATATCGGATGCTATTGAGCATTCGATGATGAAGCAATGATGGGAATTTGCCCTCTTTTTCTGGCTCCTCAATTAATTTGACGGCTTTAAAAAAATCTTCGACACAGGTTTCATTTTTATTTCTCAATTGATCATGTAGGCGATGTAATCCTATTTGAGCCATATGCCTGTGACAATCATTGATCGTTCGATTCAATATTTCCTCAGAGTTGAGTTGGATTTCATTCAATGATCCGAAAAGAGTTTCTGTGATAATTCCAACATATCCAGAAGGTAGACATTTACTNTTCGACACTTCTGATTATCCAATAAATAATGTATGTAATATACCTCTAAAGAATAAGAAAAAATTAGGTGTAATGAAAGACGAAGATCATGGCAAGATTATGACTGAGTTCGTGGGGCTCCGAGCAAAAATGTATNCGACGGAATGATGCTATAAGTAGTTGGAGTCATAAAATTGCGGCCATTATATTGTTTTGTCCAAAGAATCCACTCCGCTGGTAAAATTACGATTAGCCTGATGGTTCATATTGGAATTCCCCCATCAAGATTTTCTTCATCGATCCAACCATTAGAAGTGTTTTTGAACTCCAAACTTTTGNAAAGATGATGTGTTCACAATTAATCAAACAAAACTAGCTCTAAGTTGGCATGATGATAAGCGCATTCTTCTGCCAAACACAACATATACTTTGCCTTACGGATTTGAAAACAATGATATTGTAAATAACTTGTGAAGGAGAAAGGGTGAGAAAATAAAAAAAGAATTTTTTTCGAAAAAATATTTCTTTATTCAATAAAAATTCCTCATTGATGTGTCTCCTTAATCCACCCAACGATTATACTACCGGTTCCATCTTCTTTTGNGGCCCATTACCAGTTTCCTCTCACAAAGTGACATTGAAATATTTTGACTATTAATGACGCCTCCTCACAAACACCGTCACGAATCGATTAATTTTGATTAACTTGGCCCCAAAAACTCGGTCCCAAAACTCGGTCCCAAAACTCGGCCCCAAAAACTCAGCCCCAAAAACTCGGCCCCAAAAACTCGGTCCCAAAACTCGGCCCCNGGATAATAGTGCAACAAGCCTAATAACGAATATGGGAATAGTGCTGTTGCTAAAAAAATATAGCAACGGATGATTGCTCATCTTTTTTACACTCATATAAGGACTTATCTAGTTGTACATAATACTGTAGGAGATATTCAACGTATTTTTGCACCATCTGAGTAACATTGAGATATCTAGCAGTGATATATTTTGCTGATATTTCTACAAATGGCTGATATCCAATCATCGTTGCATATGGTGTGTAAGCCTCACATCCTGTCTTGACTTGAAGAATACCTGTGCCTGAGATATTCATTCCATCTCTCCACTCTCCTCCACATGAAAAATTCACCTCCTCTCTCTCGGGCACTGAGTATAGCCAGCCCTTTTCTGTTTGCTTCCAATATGACGCAAAGGTGGAACTCAGTTTGATACTNTCCCAAAACTCGGTCCCAAAACTCGGCCCCAAAAACTCAGCCCCAAAAACTCGGCCCCAAAAACTCGGTCCCAAAACTCGGCCCCAAGAACTCGGCCCCAAAAACTCGGCTCCAAAGCTTGACTCTAAAACTGATAAAATGACTCTAAAACTGATCTCCCGGTAACTCATTTTCATCTCGTCCACAAAATTCACAAAATCTTGGCTCCAAACCGTCGTCTGCAAGAGTGTGACCTCAACCCCCACCCCTCGAAGAAAAAACTCGGCCCCAAATATCGATGTCGACTGGTCCATAAGTTCAGTGTAACCTCAACAACTGCATGAGTTGTATCGCAACAAATAAACATGACTTTGAAATTTACACACAGCCAACGTAATGGTCTGGTGCTTATTCACCAAGGGCACTCCTTGTCTATACATCGCGAAAAAGAAGGCAAAATCATATGGAGGTGCCGCAACAAATTTTGCTCCGCAAGGGTGCATACTGATTGTAAGCTTCCCTCAGGGAAAATTCTCAAAGAGACACATCATAACGACAAACATAACAGCCAAGGGACGAGAGCGCGAAATGTTCAAAATAAAACACAAAAAATTGAAGAAAGTTATCATAATGATTTTTCACGTAGTTGGAAATTTGTCAATGAACTACACCCATCTAATTCGCATATACACGCATCAGAAAGACATTCCTTCGGTAGGAATCCCAATCAGGCTAGGCAACATATGAAACCATTTGGGTTCAGTAACCAACATATCACCATACCTCTGGTCACGGACGAATCACCTGTCCAGTTGCTTTGTCATTGTTTTTGGGTCGAACCACATTTACAATATATTTATTATATTGTTCGCGTTTCTCATATCGAATACCATCACGTGATTTATGAATGATTGGATGCATACTGGTTGCAGGTTCAGAATTTTTATAGGCTACAATGTTACTATTGTTGATCACATTTTCATTCTGGGTTTTTCGGGACAGGCCTTCAAGTGCAGAAGCATGGCTTTCAATATCATTCACAGTATTATCAACAGGCTCTTTACTCAATTTCAACATTTTGTGTTTGTGTTTGATCGATTCTCTTGCGACGGAAATCTGATGTGAAATTTGCCACTGGTCAGGTGATTCGTCCGTGACCAGAGGTATGGTGATATGTTGGTTACTGATCCCAAATGGTTTCATATGTTGCTTAGCCTGATTGGGATTCCTACCGGAGGAATGTCTTTCTGAGGCGTGTATGTACGAATTAGATGGGAGTAATTCATTGACAAATTTCCAACTACGTGAAAAATCATTATGATAACTTTCTTCAATTTTTTGTGTTTTATTTTGAACATTTCGCGCTCTCATCCCTTGGCTGTTATGTTTGTCGTTATGATGTGTCTCTTTGAGAATTTTCCCTGAGGGAAGCTTACAATCAGTATGCACCCTTGCGGAGCAAAATTTGTTGCGGCACCTCCATATGATTTTGCCTTCTTTTTCGCGATGTATAGACAAGGGGTACCCTTGGTGAATAAGCAGTAGACCATTACGTTGGCTGTGTGTAAATTTCACAGTCATGTTCATTTGTTGCGATACAACTCATGCAGTTGTTGACGTTACACTGAACTTATGGACCAGTCGACATCGATATTTGGGGCCGAGTTTTTTCTTCGAGGGGTGGGGGTTGAGGTCACACTCTTGGAGACGACGGTTTGGAGCCAAGATTTTGTGGATTTTGTGGACTAGATGAAAATGAGTTACCGGGAGAACAGATTCAGAGTCGTCCTTTGGAGCCGAGTTTTTGGGGCCGAGTTTTTGGGGCCGAGTTTTGGGACCGAGTTTTGGGACCGAGTTTTTGGGGCCGAGTTTTTGGGGCCGAGTTTTGGGGCCGAGTTTTGGGACCGAGTTTTTGGGGCCGAGTTTTTGGGGCCAAGTTAATCAAAATTAATCGATTCGTGACGGTGTTTGTGAGGAGGCGTCAATAATAGTCAAAATATTTAAATGTCACCTTGTGAGAGGAAACTGGTAATGGGCGATCTATCAAAAGTTTGGGGTTCAAAAACACTTCTAATGGTTGGATCGATGAAGAAAATCTTGATGGGGGGAATTCCAATATGAACCATCAGGCTAATCGTAACATTACCAGCGGACTGGATTCTTTGGACAAGACAATATAATGGCCACAGTTTTATCACTTCAACTACTGATAGCATCATTCTGTCACTCTATGGATTATGTAAATATGGTTTTCCAACGTCCAATGGGTTGCATTATGAATGGACAGCTGAGTGGAAGCTAGCAACACACATTGACTAGAAGACAATAATTCCTCAAAGGCCAGTCGTCACACGAGATGAACTAGAATATATGAATCATGCATGTAAATATTATGCAGAGGCTATTACATGCGTGAAAGTACTTTGTGGTGAAAATCGGTTGCGGTGGGTTCAGAAAGAAGAAAAATACATGGACCAATTACTGTTTTTCATGAATCAATCAGTGTCTGAGGAGAGTAAATGTCTACCTTCTGGATATGTTGGAATTATCACAGAAACTCTTTTCGGATCATTGAATGAAATCCAACTCAACTCTGAGGAAATATTGAATCGAACGATCAATGATTGTCACAGGCATATGGCTCAAATAGGATTACATCACCTACATGATCAGTTGGATCAATTGAGAAATGAAAATGAAACCTGTGTCGAAGATTTATTAAAGGCCGTCAAAGTAATTGAAGAGCCACGAAAAGAGGGCAAATTCCCATCATTGCTTCATCATCGAATGCTCAATAGCACCCGATATTGGACGAAAAGTTTGAAAATCGAGCTGGATCTGTACATGTATTTTCTGGAAACGATAATTGATCCCATACATTCTGCAAACNTTGGATCAATTGAGAAATGAAAATGAAACCTGTGTCGAAGATTTATTAAAGGCCGTCAAAGTAATTGAAGAGCCACGAAAAGAGGGCAAATTCCCATCATTGCTTCATCATCGAATGCTCAATAGCACCCGATATTGGACGAAAAGTTTGAAAATCGAGCTGGATCTGTACATGTATTTTCTGGAAACGATAATTGATCCCATACATTCTGCAAACGTAGAAGTCATTCATTTTGAATTATTCACTTATACAAAACTGGAAAGTGTTGTCAATAATTATTTCATTGCAATGAGACAGGATCAGCCATTGGTTTTCCCTCTCTCGATTGAACAACCACGTTCCGATGATTTACTAGAAAAATTGAAGGTGAAGATTGGATTTGATGATGGGAAATTAGATGTAATATTGAAAATCCTACTGTTAAACTCAAAGACATAGGAATTGTACAAAATGTATCCATATCCTACGGCTCAAGTGTTCGGCAACCGCCAAGGGTCAGCGTACATTCAACNAGGAGGTGAATTTTTCATGTGGAGGAGAGTGGAGAGATGGAATGAATATCTCAGGCACAGGTATTCTTCAAGTCAAGACAGGATGTGAGGCTTATACATCATATGCAACGATGATTGGATATCAGCCATTTGTAGAAATATCAGCAAAATATATGACTGCTAGAAATCTCAATGTTACTCAGATGGTGCAAAAATACGTTGAATATCTCCTACAGTATTGTAAAAGAGATGAGCAATCATCCGTTGCTATAATATTTTAGCAACAGCACTATTCCCATACTCGTTACTAGGCTTGTTGCACTCTTATTTTTTCCAGTAACAAAAGAAGATGGAACCGGTAGTGTAATCGTTGGGTGGATTAAGGAGATACATGTATGAGGAATTTTTATTGAATAAAGAAATATTTTTTCGAAAAAAATTTGTTTTTCATTTTCTCACCCTTTCTCCTTTACAAGTTATTTACAATATCATTGTTTTTAAATCCGTAAGGCAAAGTACATGTTGTGTTTGGCAGAAGAATGCGCTTATCATCATGCCAACTTAGAGCTAGTTTTGTTTGATTAATTGTGAACAAATCATGTTTGAAGGATCTGATTATATTTTGCGACATCCGAACATTTTTATGCTGGTCCAAGCAGGTTTTATAGTGGTCAAATGTGATACGCTTCAACGGTGATTTTTTCACTCCTTTGGCCCGCGATTTTTCTCGATCTTCACCAGACACTTTAAAACTATACATTTTTGCTCGGAGCCCCACGAACTCAGTCATAATCTTGCCATGATTTTCGTCTTTCATTACACCTAATTTTTTCTTATTCTTTAGAGGTATATTATATACATTATTTATTGGATAATCAGAAGTGTCGAAGTTATCAATACCATTTTTCATAATTTCATAAATATCCTCTACTCTGAAATGATAAATAAGACTATCCGTGTCTGTGTACACTAGTTTTGCCCTATCCTTGAAAGTTTCTTCACATAATTATGGTGAAAATCATAAATATATGTTTTAAAAATATCTAGAATACTAAAGCCTACGTATATTGGTTTATTAAATTTAATTTTCGTTCGGCTCATTTGGATTATTAGCAAATGCTTATCGAAAATAATACTAATATGAAAGTTGGGTTTCGATATCCAACTCTCAGCACCCCATCGTCCATCCCATCTTGATACGAGTTTCACATCATGATGTTTCCTGACATTTTCCATTGTTTTTCCGAAAACCGCGTTATTCATCAATTTATAAAAATTTTTTTCAAAGTCATTCTGAGAATTTTTTCGATAATTAGTATTTAAATCAATATAATTTTTTAACCACGAGTTTTGAGAAAACTTCAAGAATCTATCAATTTTAGTGATTTTTAAGCCCAAACTACAATATTGTTTGAGATTTTTATAATGAATGACATAATTTTTTTTGGAGTTCAACGTGGTCAATAATTTTGGTNCTGACCGTTTGGAGGGATTATGTGTTCCGGGCACAATGGTAAATCTTTATGCTCTTCATGCAATTCCTGCGGGTATTCCAGATCAACCTCCAGGATGTATCCAGTCTCTGAGTCATCTGGAATGTTCAGGATGTTGAGGGATGACCAATCTTCCATCCAACAGAAATTCCCACTCGGCAAATGATGACTCATTGCTGCTCCATATAAGTTATTCACATCTAGATACATCAAATATGATTTCTCTTCCTCTGGGTTATACTCATTAGCACTCATGTAGGGGTTATTTGCCCTTCCGTATCGGTTTGAACACTGCGACAGTTCTCCTCTAATGTCTTTCTCAATGAAAAGGAACATTTCAGGGTCTTGAAATAATTCCAATTGAACTCCAGTGATTTTTAACATTGCATCAAAAGCCAGTCCTGGTGTTGTATAATAATGAAGAGAATCTAAGTTGTAAGCGGTGAAACAACTCTCTCGAAAATTTTCGAAAATATCTGCTAGCAACAATACGTCGGTTTTCAGATATAAATCCGCATATTCACCGAGTGTTCTGATGCTGAAATTTCTCCACACATCACATGCATGGTTGTAATCTTTATCGGATATGTGCTCATCATTCAGTTGAGAATAAAACTCTTCTTTCCGTGGTAATTGTTGTACACTTAATTTCTCCCATGTATCCAAGTATTCGTATGGGAAAACTCCTTTGCGTACAACCAGTTCGAATTGTCGTTTTTGAGGGTAATGACTGGCTGTGATTATTTTTTTTTCATCTTCTAAATATGAAGAAAGTTTATCGATACTGCTTGCCATAAAACGAAATGAGTCAATGAATCTCAAGTGGACTCTTGTTGATTCGACTGATTTTGTAAAAGAAATGTATTTCTCTTTAGTAATTGGGAGTAATGTCACAGAGCCCTCGAATTGTCTCGCAAGGGACTTAATGAAAAAACGCGAGTCATAACCTGACAAATTGTGGAAAACCACAGGGATTACACACGATTCTGTGTAATTCACGTTACACCCATGGACCCATGGCTGCCATGGCAGCAACCGGGATGAGCTGCTCCGCGATATTTTCCCGTGAAGTGGTAATGGTCCCGATGTTTCACTGCTTTTTCGGTGAATGCCCTGCCACAAATATGACATGTTTTAGCTGCATTATAGGCTCGCTCCATCTCGAAAGTCAAGTTCATGGGCTCATTTCTCTGTAATTCAGCATCAACTTTTATAGCTAAAATACGTAGCTGCTCAATAAACCACTCTACACAGTCTTTTCCACGATAAATAGAGAGTTCCGATTTTGAGTTATCATAGCTACATTTCACATAAAATGCAACACTGAATGGTACATGATTTTGGTATATTTTGGTATTTACATCATTGTCATCGGACACTTTTTCCAATAAACACTCAGTATCAGCGTATACAACAAATGGAACAGTCAGTTGATTTTTGAAATTTTGAAATTTTAAATATTTTTCACCACGATGCGGAAAAATCATTCGACACTTATTGATCGATACACAATCTACCCTATGATTAGTGTAGGCCTCTTTTTTGAAAAAGTGACACAAACACCTGTCACATATGAGTGTTTTACGTTTAACTTTTGAAATTTGTGCACCAACTAAACGAGACAAATTCGAGATCCATGTATAGTGATGAATTCTTTCCTGTTCACCATCGAGGATGTCGTCTTTTTCAATCATGAGAAGGCGAATTGTTCTTTCTTCCTCTTGCAGTGTGGCTGGAAAATTTTTGCTCTAATCAAGGGGCACAATCCATTTGTTCTCTGATTCTTCGTCACTGTCGATTCCATATACATTAATCGACAATTCATTCAGTTTCTCGAACTTGGGAATGTCTTCTAATGCCATGGGGTATTTGAAATTACCAAATATTTTCATAACAGTGCTGAAAGTTGGGTATGAGTTAGGTCGTTTTTTGTCTTGAACGTTACAGTGAGCGGCCATAATGGACCATAAGAAGCAGTAGGCATCGTCTTTATTTTGAACGTTCACGACAGCATGTTTCTTTTTAATCCATTCAGGGAGTTCAACGAAGCTGGATCCTCCGCGCGATTATATTTATTTATGTTCACTTCTAAATTAATGACGTCAACTAATCTCCAGCCTGAGTCTTTTTCCTGGAACTCATCCGCTTTCACAAGAAGTTTTTCTCTTATGTGTTCATCGAACCACTGCCTAATATCAGTTGAATCAAGAATTATTTCATTCTTCGTACTGAAATATTTTTCTTCTTCAATGAGATGTTCATCTCTATTAATTTCATATTTACACGTTAACACTACATTCACTTTCAAACTTCCTTCTTGTTTCAATGCATTTTTCAAACGTACATAGAGCATTCGTCTAGCATCATCTAAAAATTTGGGTATGTCTCGATCTTTCTTGTTAATGATTACACCGGTTCTCATACGACCCTCAAAAACACTTTGTAAGTCCTCCCATCGGACTATATCGGCTAAATTGCCACTTAAATCTCTTCCTATCACTTCCAAGTTTCTGAATCTTGCGTAGAACGCTTTCAGTCGTCCTAACATGTGAGTTAAACGTCTTTTCTCACTATGACTCGTACTCTTCTTCAATAATGCATTAATTTCTTTCGAATGTCCTCTGATGTGATTAAGCCATTGTTGAATTTCCCTGGGTCTCTTATTTGTTTTCAGTATTTCATACGCATCCTCCAATGACCTCAATCTTTTACACGCGTTAGGATCCATGTTGTTCATGATAAAGACACTAAAGAGCTAGTGGAAAATCAAGGTGAAATTTGTTTATATAGATACATATGTGAATGTGCCTACGCTTATACACTCTGTAACAGCTTACGTGATTGGTTGAAAAAGAATCATGTGACTCATGGAAAATTATTAACAAAATAGCAACATTTTTTGTTCGTGGGAAAAAAAAATATCTGAAAAATGTCCAGGATAACATTTAATCTTTGCGGTGCGTTAGGACATCAAAGGGTCCGAAAACTCTGCTCCAGTTTGTCAAACATCATGTTCTTAGGATTGTGAGTACAACGTGCGTTCCCAGGTAACCCGAAAAAGTCTATGTAAACAAAAGATTGCGTTCGGACTTCTTCCAATGCATTTCCATTCTTATCTGTTTGCAGCAGATGGGGATTTTTTGGAAACTCCTCCTACTACAACGTGTAAAATTTGTCGAGGACTATGCCAAATTGGTGGGGATACCTAAGTTTTTGAATGACTGATCCTCTGCCTTTGCAGATATACTTAATCCCTCCCCTTCTGAACCCTTCTTTTTAAAATAAATATTTACATATTAATATCGTTATCAACAACAATTTCACACGAATGGGAGCGGCAAACGAGAAAGCACCGGGAAACTCAAGTTCAGACATGTCTGGAAAATGTCAAGTGGAGCCAGGTGTCAGTGTTTGAAGAAGAAGAGGAGCCCCTTCTATAATTTCTACAGAAGCGAATTAGTTAACCCTTTCACCCCTCGCGGCAGTGTACTGAGAAGTTCGGGTATACTAATTGATTAATTAATTAATCGATCCTCGAATTTAGCCGTGATTTGCGGAATTAATCTGCGAATCAAACCGTGACCTGTGAATTGATTAACCCCTTCACTCACCCCCTCGCGGGGTGAATTGACTAGGTCACCGAGAAGGTCCTTTGTAACATAAAACTGCGAATTAAATTGATTAACCAGCGAATTAAATAACCCTTTCATCACTTCGAGAGAAAAAATCGCGAATTAATTAATCAAACCGCGAATTAAACCGTGACCCGGCAAATTAATTAACCCTTTCATCACTTCAAGAGGAAAAATCGCGAATTAATTAATCAAACCGCGAATTAAACCGTGACCCGGCAAATTAATTAACCCTTTCATCACTTCAAGAGGAAAAATCGCGAATTAATTAATCAAACCGCGAATTGAACCGCGACCGCGCGAATTAATTAACACTTTCATCCCTTCGAGGGAGAAACCGCGAATTAATTCATCAAACCGCGAATTAATTAATCAACCCGCGAATTAAACCGCGACCCCGCGAATCAACCCGCGAATTACACCGCGACCCCGCGAATTAATCAACCACCCACCCACCCACTTTCATCTGACCTTCCTACTGGGCCCCAACGACCAGGTTGACGCCAAAAACGTTGCGCCAGAATCGGCATTACTTAACTACTCACGGTGTCGGTCTGAAGATGCAGCAGCTCTGGTCGATGAAGAGTTAATGCCGTTCTCCATGTTTTCCCGGCGTAGACATTCGTGGCATTTTTTTTCCCCCATAACCTTCTTCTCCACCAACAAACACTGAACACTTATCATGCAGATGCACGGCCTTTCCACTTGCCTGAAAGTTTAAAAATCATGAGTGAATTATCACAGGTTCTTTACATTGCCGAAATTCTAGCCGACAAAATTGCGGAAACATCCATGAGATCTGTTGCCTTTGAGGAAAAGTGAACTATTTGTGAAAAAAATGGTCAAAGTAAAAAAAATGTGAAGTCAAACGTCAAAGTCGAAATGTCATATACAAATGAAAAATCTAATGTGGCGACTTAGCAAATGCCCAACAAAAAAAAAGAATTAGAAAGTTTTGTTTTGGAAGTTGATGAAATGATTGAAAAATTCATAAAAAATGGTCGAAAAAATGTTTGCAAATAACGATAATTTATTATGCGTATTTCCCATAAATGGATCAGGGCCAATCAGAATGCAGTATTTGGCGTCACTTGATGTGGTGGAGGATGCTTTACAATAGACATTGCTCATCATTTTTTACAGAAATTTTGACGTCAAATGAAATTTCGTGACTGTCTGCGATCCTTCCGATCTTGAGAAACACATTAAATAATTTGTGAACAATGGATTTCCCACCATAAGAATCGTTTGTTCACAATCGTAAAAAATGAATTAATGTTTAGAATTTTCTCAGAAATCGATTTTCTGAAAGTTTCAACAATTTCAATTATCTATTTATGAAGCCAAAAAATAATAATTCTATGCACACATGTAAATTGAATCATGTTGAATATCTACAATTTTTTCAAATTTCATTCCTTACGCAATTTAATCAATTTTGATTATTGGAAATGGTTAAATAGTGTGTTCTGTACCAGACTGTCAGAGATACTTGGATATCCTGAAAAACTGTTTAAGTTGCCAAAAATTTTCTGTTTTCTTTATAAACGCGTTTGTGAATAAAATTTTTCGTGGATAAAACGTGTTAATTCCCACTTTCATGGTAGAAGCGATAGATAGATAGTTCTATGAATAGGATAATTCCCCCAATTAGATTATTTAAACATTCAACAAGTTCTATTCAGTAAATTGATCTTTTAGATTCGTGTACCATCCAACTAAGCTTTGAGATTACCAGACAAGTCGAATTTAGAGTCCTTTACCATGAATAATTCGTAACGTTAGACAACGAGCGGATGTAACTGCACCGACAATTTTCACTTCAAATTAATATTTTCTATTGTAACAAATGAAATTGCGATACGAATGTGGCTTTAACCAGCATAAACGTCAAATATTGTTTTCTATCGGTTGAAATTCAAACGGAAAAATTATCCAACCGAATATCCCTCGTGTTCCAAAATTATCAGAAAATGTTGCCTTAAGTTTGCCTGCATATAAATCGCGAGAAGTTTTGCGATAAACTTCGTACTTCACACTTGCGATTTTAGTCGATAAAACTGCTTCCTCTCGATACTGTACAACAAAACTATCGGAAAATTTTCGACAATTTTGGCGCACTCGGGGCATTACAGCCGATAACTCATGAACATAAATTCGATTTGTTTAGATGTATGAAATCATTAGATATCTATTTGAATATTAATGACTAATATAATTAAAATAAAGACAATGCGAAAGAGATCATGAGGGCCGTATTAAATTTATACAAAATACGTACACATCTATGACCTCCTCCAGGTAAATCACCGTTGGCGCAGATGGGACACCCATCATCTGAGTTGGACACAGGTTGGCTTGGGACTCGAGGCTGATACGACTGCTTGGACAGAGATTCTTGTTCTCCCAGACTTTGTTCGTGACATACATTTGCTTTTTTATCCTCGCAATCTATTCCTCCTGCCATGGCGGGGTCATTCGCAGAATTGTCAGCTCTACTCTCGAAATTACTACTCTCATTTCTGTCAAAAAATTTATTTTGAGATTGACTTGCAACTTGTCGACTACTTCGCGTTGCTATTAATCAATAATATACAGTTGTCATAGTACTCCACTGGAAGCTGACAAAAAGAATCAATACGAAATTTGCCAGGGGTTCGATCGCCTGTTTGAAGTAATTTTTTAATTTGGCCGAACTCGACCTCTATTGGTGAACTTGATGCCGGCACCCTTCCATCCTTGAATCTGTTCAGAAAAACACAACTGCACATAGGCAACAATTTGAAATCTTCCATTATTTTCTCTGTGATTTTTTCTGTATAATATAAGCTACGCTTACTCCCTCGCGTTAATTTTATCTCTTCTTCTACCAATTGCTTTATTCGAGTTGCCCACTCCAGCCATAATGAAGGCCCTATGTTTTCTTCCTCCAAATTCTGTAGATTGTCAGCTGGTGCCGTTTCCTCTTGATCACTTTCTTCATTCCCTTTTTCTTCTTCTACTTCATCTCCTGCATCAAAAATTTCATCACAATTGAAAGAACTGGTGGTGAAGAGTGCTTCCATCCTCTTTATCGTCAAATCTACAGCTGAATCTTTGTCATCAAACCTTGGGCCCATAGTTTTACTCAATGCATAAGTTAGTAAATAGCGGACAATCATCTCAGCCTTCTCCAGATCGCAACAACTTATCAATTTGCCAATACCAGCTTTGTAAAAGCGAGCTACATCCCAACGCGCTCCTTTCTTCAATATGTCAACATAGGTCTTTATGAAATGTGCCCCATCTGTCCTAATCAAACACGTTATTGCCTCGTTTGAAGAGAGAAAAGCGTTGGAGTATTCACTCCTTGATGACAAAGAAGTAAAAGCACGAACAGCAGCATTCTGAAGGGCACGAGCTCCATCCATTATGACTTCGCTAGGAATTGGCAGACCAGAACTTGTCATAAAACTATTCAACCATAGGAGAATGTCTCGAGTAGAATGTCTCACTTATCATTTGTGCTAAAGAGATTTGGAAATCAGTTGTACGAATCACTGCTGCATACAAATATAAAGGGCCCTCAGAGGATTTATCGGCTCGGCGAATTGGGTGACATAAAGATCCAGTACTATCAATACTCAAGGACAAATATCCCTTTTCCAGCACTTGTTTGTACAAATCCTGTTGAGACTTGGTTGAGTAACAAAGCATAAGGGGATAACTGTTAATCAATGAAATTTCGCCTGCTTCCCGCTTCTGTTGTAAAATTTCAAGAGCATTTATCGGATCAGAGTCTAAATATTCCCTCACGACAATTTCATGTCTCATTTGCCAGAGTACAGATAACGTTGGAATGGTCGGGGCCCTCCTTTTCTCATAATTTTGCCCGTCAAATCTGCTTGGAATTTTTAAGCTGAAGCTGTCAACAATTGTCATCCCCATTCCAGACGCTTAGGACCTCTTACTGGCCGAAGAGTACATAATTCGCCGGGTGATCCCTTCAACCCTTGGAAACACATGGCCACGACATTTTCCTTGACTGTGATTCCACAGTCAAGAGTTGCGCCATAGCTGCATTTTCCATAAATGCATGTCGAGAAATCATCATTTACATCGGGGGATTTAAACGAATATCCGTGTAACGTTTGGCATTTAGATAATAAATTTCCATCATGAAATCTTGTGAGCGACCTGTAAAAATTGGGATAGTTTACAAAATCATCTGTCAGTTACCATATCCAAAATAGATGTACACTGTTAAAACAAAATATCTGAATTTTCCTGGAAATGACACTGAACTCGATTGACCAGAAAAAAGTTATAAAATCTCAAGTTTTCTTTAAAACTTTGCTTATTTTCCAATGGAAGAGTTATAAAAAATTGCTCAATTTACCATGAAGTTCGAACATAAACATGAAAATTGAATAAAAAATTTTCTTGAAATTTCAAGGGATGAAAAATTAAAACACGTTCTTAGAGGAAATTTTCTTAATTTCTTTTAATTTTTACGGAATAATTAAACTGAAATTTACATTTTCCATGAATTTTCCACCAAAACTATGAATTTTCAATGACGAAATGTTCTGATATTCCAGTAAAAGTTTCACTTGATTGATCTTTCAAGGCTAAAACTTGGAAAATTCGGTTAAAAGTTTTCAACAGTATAGAACAGGATAGTAAAACAAAAGTTGGCTTAGTTGGAAAGTATCTATTTGGGCACCCCCTCTTTGAACCTTAAGGGACATTAAAGATGGCAGTGCCCAGACCTATCAACCACCTCGGATTTTTAAATATTATTTAAAATTATTTATTCACTTCAGATCACCCTCAACTCGTTTCATCACAATTTCGTGGTGGTAACAATTTTTTTGTGGTAATTTGGATGTTTCAAAATTCAACGAACAAAGAGAATTTGTGGAGCAAAAATTTGTCCGCATTTCGGTTGCTGTTCTTTACCCACCTATCCTCTTAATATCCAGAATATTATATCATTAACTTAATTTCCATTGCTTTTTAATTCTAGAACCAATACTTTGTATATTACACAAACGTAATTATACAAAAACAAATGTAAATACCAAACTGAAGGCCCTCAAGCGATGACCAGTGGCAAGCATCTAGCGACGAGTTTTGTTAAAAATCGATATTAATAACAACAATGATATTAATCGATATTTATAATAATTGACAGCGATTGAGAGTATTTTATTACCCTGTAATGTCCAAAAATCTATGAAATAGCTTTCCTTCACAATTTCCCGATTATTCTCCCTATCCAATGCCACATCGTCAACCGAGAACCCGAAAAGTGCAGCATCAACAAATAACATAATCCAACATAAGGCTAGTGGACTTGCTATTTCAACAGAGTAACACCCCGCAGGTGAAGAATCGCCAGTGCGAAATCCAGCGCGCCTAAAACCGCTGACCCAACAGGTCAATTCCCTCCAAGAATAAAAAGTGGGAAAATCACGCCATAATTTCCACCAATCAAAAGCAAAATCGTGTATCGATCAAGAACCGACTCACTCCCTAAAAATTAAACTCAAAAGCCAGTCTAGAAGCAATCGTCGGAGCGTTAATTTTGACTTGGTGGAAATTACTGACGGAATCGATCTGTCTCTTTCGGTCCCCGCTACTCATAACTCGCCTGGAAAACGGTTATCGGGAGTGGTAGTTATTGAACATAGTTCATAGCTGAGTGAAAGAAAGTCGCGCAGGGATACTGCATCCTAAAATCGAGAGTAGTAGTGTTTCTTGCATTGTAAGAGGACTAATTAACTAGGCTACCGTGATTGTGGACATTCTCACTTAAAAACACTTTTCCGAACTTTGTTAAATTGTACACGAGTGGGTGAAAGTGATCCAATAGGAAGTATTCATAATAGGATCAGAGAAAACTCTAATTCTGGTGGAGAAAAACCTTTGTGTCATTGAAGGATCCACAACTAGAAATATAAGGATTACTACTAAAACCATCATCAACTGTAAGTTCAATTATCAATAACCTTCAACCATTTTGAAGACCAAGGTGATCCACTATCAGACTTTGTAAAAAGACTTTCCAGGGATAAAATATTAACTTAATATCAATTTCAAAATTCAACAATTCAAACACGATTCAAATTGTAAATTTTTCATTTGTAATTATCAACAAAGTCGAAATTATAGAAGATTACTTTTGAACATAAAAATTGTCTCGGAATCATTTGACTATTTCCTTACTTCAAATATTCCTCATCCTTTCAGTATCCCAATTTCGATTCTCAAAATTAGTAACGTAAATCAAGGTAAGAGAGATAAATTACACCTAGCGTCGTTCAATATAAATCAAAATATAAAAGTATCTGGCTTAACAATTCATTTCGAAATTTAGCTTTCCCATATTTTTATATCAAAAATTCTAGGTTGTTATTTTCCCGTAATTTACAATTCTACCCAAAAAGTGTCCTTCGACGCTGACACGTCTCCGGACATAACAACCCAAAATAGAGGTTTGAAAGATTATACATAGATATTAGTAGCGTGAAGGACAGAAGGAACAATCGATTGAAAGATATTACTTTTCTGAATAACTAACCAGTAAGGAGTTTTTTCCTGGATCGAATGTATTCTATTCCGGTGCTTGTCTTCCTCTGCGTCGATTGCCTCTCTCTAATTAAGGCCGAATACTCATTGGCTTGATCGAATTCCATCCTCACTGTTTGTCACGTATGTAAGAGTGCACGAGCAGATCTACCCCCTCCGAGCTCCTTGGAAATTGTTTCCCAAATTCCATTGTGAGTCAATGCTATGATATTCTCACCCAATTTATTCTTTTACTAGCGCCACCCCGGCCGCAAGCGGGGTGGCGCTAGTAGCGGGGTTTTTCCTGTCAGTTTTAATATCCCTTTTTTCAATTCATTGTTCATAATCATTCTAATTGTAAAAAGCAACGCAACTGATGACAATAAACTCTCCCAATTTATTAGCTTCAAATTTTGTTAATTTTTCATATTGCAATAAATGACTTGTTCATGTGCTAATTGCTATACTTACTGAATAAAAGTTCGATCATAATTATAATGCACTTTCTTCTCGAACGTAAGCCAGAGAGTAGATTTCTAGTGAACACTCTTATAAATTTTCATAATTAGTTCACTCGTTAATTCAACTAATCTGTTATTCATATCATCAATATAATTCCACGCTTGAAATATCATCACCTAATGTTTTCAGCACCAAATTAAAAATTAAAATTTTAAATGATTGTTTGACTTCTGTTCCATCTTTTTTTGAGTCTGAAATTCACATTAATGATTCAGATAATATTACATAATTGTCATCATTTTTATTATTTGCAGTTATGGAATATTGAGTGAAAGTTTTTTTTGTTTAATCATATCAGAAATTTTTAATTTAAATATTGTTACTATTTGTTCAAAGTGAAACAATCGATTATCATTTTCAGTATGTTGCATTCAGATTCTTCTATACTTAATGTCAAAAATGTCCGAATCTCTCATAATTCTAACTATTGATTCCAATTAACTTTGAAGGAAACCCCAGCAAACGCACCATTTAGGAAGTTGAATCATTCTATTTTCCTGTGGCCTAAATGATTTGAGCAATTATAATTTGTTTATCAATCGAAAATACAGAGTGATGTGGTACAGAGTATTCATCGTTTAAATGAGAATTCAAGTAACTTGAAAAGTTCTGCGCTTCACATGCTGGTGAAAAGTGTTGAATTTCATTAAATTTACAGCAAAATTTGAAATTTAACGACTTTTTCCTCTCAAACGGAAGTAAATGTCTCTCGCCTGAAAATTAGGACTGTACTGTTCATGACATTAAAAATTTTTTTCCAACACTATTATTACTACTTACTCATAATTATTAAGGAACATTTTCAAAATCTTTTTAAAAAAGTAAAAAGTCGACTGTTCTGAGTATGGTCGGAAAATTGCGATTTTCGAAGACCACGAATTTTTTGCTTCCGAATGGAAGCTTTACAATTATGTTTTTTTTTGACTTCTGAATTTTGGGTGGAAATACCTAGGAATGTCATGAAACGTGAAGAAATGGTGTTTTTAAAAAATGTCTGTATATGAGTAGGGGTATATGTGTGCACATGTGTGTTCGTATGTCCAGAACTGTCCCCATAACTCGAGAATTATTGAGGCAAATATGCTGAAATTCTGGCTGCTAATTGGTACTACTGAGACTCAAATTTATGCTAAATTTCAGCTCGATCGGTTGAGCGGTTCCTGAGATATAGCGATTCTTCGAAAATAGTTTTTTGCCGATATCACCTGGACTGATTGGATTCTTTTTTCAAAATACTCGTCACGATGATACCTAGTTAATTGGATAGAAAAAAAAACATTATTCCCTGAGCAATGTAGTTTTATTCTCGTTTTTTCATTTTTTCCCTGAAATTGCTTATTCGCACGAAAACTTGAAAAATAATCGAGATAGAAACTTACAACTTAGTATGATTTTAGGTTTCATGGTAAATAAGTTTGGGATGCTGAATGAACGAAATCTTGTGGTCAATATCTCAAAAACTATTTGTCCGATTTCATTTTTTTTTCTTTCCAAACGTGCGTTTTCATGCCATTTATCTAGATCCAATAAAATATGGGTACCATCCCATTGAAATTTTCCGAGATATCGTCGTTTTTGTATTTTTTGCTCGGAGTTCACTTTTACGCACTATGACATGGGTAAAAGTCAGGGAAACATTTTAAAACTTTGGTTTCTAATTAGGACTGTCAAGGAACATTCCTATATTAAATTTTAGGTCTATGCATTTCATAGTTCTTGAGATGAAATAATTCACCCAAAATTTTTGAGAAAAAAAAATAACGCATCTGTATTTCAACGTCCATTTTCACAGCACGATTATTGAGGAAGCCATATAATATGAATATTGTTGAATGAAATTGTAAATTTATTTGATAGAAATAGGGGAACATGAGTGCGATTGGCCTTAATATTTTCAAAAAATGGGAATTAGTATGCCTTAATTTTTTGAAAACATACATTGGGATCCATTGGGAAGCCTAGACAATGAAATTCGGTGGAACTGAAAATAGGAGAAATATACGTGGAGAGTAGCAGTCATATGTAATCTATCAAATGGCTTCTGTCGCACTGCCTGTTTATCTAACTCATTCAATAGTAATATATTTTTCACTCTAAAAATAATCATTTCTGAATTGGAATGAATTTTTCCCCTTTCAGAATTTCACCAAAATTTAATTGGATCCCTAAAAATATTCTTTTGAAAGTTTGAGCCATTTCCATTCATTCCTAAGAATGTCGAAAAAAAGCAATTATTTGCAGAATCTCGTTCGAAAGACGAGAGAAGCTGATTATCCATGCTTTATTTTCGAACTTTTCCTAGCCAACTCGATGAAGAAATTGGACCATTGAAAATCTGTAAATAGAAAGTATTTCGACGTTTTTATTTTACGGTTAAAATTTAAAATGCATTGATTTTGGGATATACCTAAGGCTTGGTTTCATTAAACATAACCTCGAAAAACAAAAAATGACTTGGAAAAACAGGAGATAAATTTTGTTAATTCCACCCTTCGCATTCAAGTTAATTTAATTATCAATCACTCCAATTAGTTTGTCAGTTCTTAGCATTTATCACTGACAAATAACTTTTGATTCAACTCATTATAATCAAATATATGTGTAGGAAACATGCTCTGATGTACTTTATGCTTGCACGGTGTTTGTTTCTTATTTGGGGCTAGAAGTCCGCTTTTAAATTCGCGCGCATTTTCTTGAAACATTGAGGTATCATCTTTTACACTGTCATTTTGCGGTATTTCTCCGTAACCTTATACTAATCAGCTGATGCGATGCCCGGTTCTATTCGATTAATCGAAATCGAATGCAAATTAATCGATTATCCCCATGAGATCCACCATGTTCGATTAGTGACCCATGTCTTTTTTAATATAGGACAAAACATCCCTCTTATGTTTCATGATCACCGCATGAGTCTTTTCTACATCAGGCACCCGGCGCCGTCCTCTTCTTCAAGGCTCTGATTCTTCACTGTTGATCATGTATCATGATTTTTCTTTGGCCTCAACAAATACGCAATAAACCCTAACCCAAAATTCTCGATTATCCAAACACGGCCAACTCATCACCTTCGTTCTCGTAATCCGACAAGTCTGAAACGCCAAACACCATAACGCTAAAACTGGACTCCGAGCACAATCAGCAGCTCATCCAATCCTTACTCCGTGTATTTAGAGCGCCAGCCGATTTTTAGCAACGCGGAATCGACAAACCGCAAACCGAACCGTATTTTCTTAAAACTAAATACTAATTGTCCCCAAAAATTCAATAACGACAAAAAAAAACGTCACAAACCATACGCAGAAATGTGGATTACGAGGCTACGGGATTTACTCGGCTGCTCAGTGTGCGGGTCGTGGAGAGACGGGTGGATTCATGGACGAGAACATCAATTAACAAAGCCAATCATCGATCGAGAAACCAATAAACCAATGTCTTAAATTCTAAATGGGATAGGTAAGGTCGATATTGAATAATAAAACGTAATTGTACTGACGTGTTTCGCTATTGCCGAGATAATACAAAATCGTAAATTTGTACAAATACAAAATTACATCAATGTGACTCAAAATAATTTTAAATATTTTGAAATGATCCGTTAAACTCCAAAAGACTCGAAAATATGCGAATAATAATTTCAAGTATAAAAAAAGAAAGCGATCCCAATCCAAAGCTGATAGAGAGAAGCAAAATTATTGTCCATAAGGGGAACACGAATCCGAGAGAAAAAAGACTATAGGAAGGTAGCGTACGTGCGAGAGAGAACAAATGAGGTAGCTACGCGAAATAAAGAGAGGGCTCACGAGAATGTACGAGTTTTTTCTTATTTTCGACTGTAATTAATCGGATGTCGAATTCTGAAGCGCCCATGTAATGGTTTTTGTTAAACCTTACGCCATTTGTAACGCATTAAAATCGGGGATCTCATCCACCGAAAAGGTAGCAAAATGAGCTAGGGAGCTTGAATCAGCCACGTGGTTGATTTACCGGAAGGGAGCATTTCTAACCCGGAAATGGAGGTTTTCTCCATGAAAATAGGTAGCTTACGATCTCAAATAATTTCTAAAATAATAGGTAGCTTATTCATGAACGTAAGAGAACTTAGATAATCTTCTTGTTCTGGATTCCAACCATAAAAGTAAAGATAACTAAAAAGATAGCGTCTCCATGCCCAACCGGAATCCAAAACTCAACGAACACTAGAGAGCATTAAAACGCGTAAAAGGTAGCTTAAGAACAATTCAGGTAACCTAATTTTTCCTCCAAAACTCTTGTGAGTTAGAGAAATAAAAAGAAATAGGTAGCGTAGAATAATTACGTAAAGAGAGCGAGAAAAGCTAGTAAGCAAAAAGATAGCAATGAAGCAGGTAGCG
Organism: Diachasma alloeum; assembly: GCF_001412515.2. NCBI lineage: Eukaryota > Metazoa > Arthropoda > Insecta > Hymenoptera > Braconidae > Diachasma > Diachasma alloeum. The sequence goes on from NW_021681004.1 coordinate 59,077, forward strand.
AGTTGCATCAATCGCCGTAGCGAGACGCATAAAGCATGAGTTTTTGCACAAACGTTATGGTAAGTAGCATTATTAATATTTTGATGTATTCAGGTAGCATAATTATTAATTAAATCATTTCAGGTAGGTTCCAGGGAGCATTTGGGTTCGTTTGAAGGGTTTCCTGTCCGTCAAACCATGAGTATCGGTGTTGGCGTCATTCCGAGAGGTAGCGACGCCATCCCAACTAAGTCAATCGCTTTTCCAAAAAACCGCAGTAATTCCCTTTTAATCACTTCTAAATAAGTACACGAGTACTTACCATAGTCTGGAGCNGTTTTTGCACAAACGTTATGGTAAGTAGCATTATTAATATTTTGATGTATTCAGGTAGCATAATTATTAATTAAATCATTTCAGGTAGGTTCCAGGGAGCATTTGGGTTCGTTTGAAGGGTTTCCTGTCCGTCAAACCATGAGTATCGGTGTTGGCGTCATTCCGAGAGGTAGCGACGCCATCCCAACTAAGTCAATCGCTTTTCCAAAAAACCGCAGTAATTCCCTTTTAATCACTTCTAAATAAGTACACGAGTACTTACCATAGTCTGGAGCGTTGAATTCGACGGAATTTTGGTCACGGGGCCTAGATAATTAACTCGAAAGAAAACTCGTTCAGGGAGCTAAATCGACTCGTACCTCACTCTTCGTCGTCCGGGTGGATACTGCAATGGCGACTATCGCGTGTGTCCGCTCGGGCCTGTTGCGTAGTGGTGGGGAGTCTGGGGGACACTAGCCCCGTACGGTACTGACTCGAGTGTAGAAGAAATATGGATTCCCGGGGTGATTGTGTGCGAAATATTTAAAGATTTAAATTTCAATTTTCCTATAAATGATTCTAATTATTTTAACTGAAGAAAACTAATTACTTGAACTCAACGTGAAACTAAGATGGCTGAGGGGGCCTTCACTCCATCGACGACCGGAATAAGGTAGCATATCTACAGCGGGCACTCTCCGGGGAAGAATTAGGACTTTACCAAAGAAAACTCAAACGCAAACGCAATTTAACTAAACTAAAAACCCAATGGCGATGCGTTTCGACGACTGGGCAATCATCTCCATGGCCTTCCAACTTAAAGCCCTAACACTCGCGCTCAAAGGGAGCGCAAGCATTTCAACTCGACCTATGTACTCACTCTATCGACAAACCAAAAAGGGTTGCAGGAACCACTGGGTAGCACATTATCATGGCCAAATATTCCACGGTGGTATCCTGATCCTTAACCGAATTTACGTAGGAAAATCTCAAAAATACTAAACTTTAACTCAACAAAACCGACTCGAAAAAAATATCTGCAAAATATCTAGTTGATTTAATGAAGTTATTTAATGAATATTATTCTAAAAATGTAAGGAATCGATTCACGCGATAGGTAACCAATTTGAGTAGTTCTCAGAACTCAACGTAGCTCTGAAATAGAGTTAAGGCAGCAGGTAACTCTAATTCTCCGTATAGATTTTTATCGCGACAAAAAGGTAACGGTTTATAAAGTTTTACTCTGTCCCTCTCTCGCTCTCTCTCTTTCTCTCTCTCTCTCTCTCTCTCT
>NW_021681004.1:66876-103000 GCF_001412515.2 Diachasma alloeum
CTCTCTCTCTCTCTCTCTCTCTCTCTCTCTCTCTCTCCCTCTCTCTTCCCCTCTCTCCCCCTCTCTCCCTCTCTCTCTCTCTCTCTCTGCACACTTCCACAAGTAATGGTTAATACACACGACTACGAGAACGACGAACGAGGTTATGTGACATTGCGTATTCCTGAAGAAAAATGCGAGAAACTTGGTGACTATGGCGCTGTTGGACTTGAAATGCGCGTCGTCATTTCATTCTATACTCTGAAAATTCACACATAGAGTGAAAATCTTATTGAATTATTCCCCCTACAAACGAGGGGGTAGCGTCTGTCGGGCCTTAGGTAAACACAGCTGCAATTAAGACCACTTTTCCGGAAAGGTCTGGTGTTAGGAATGTGTTAACAATAGAAAATGAAACACTTGTACAAATTTTACATTTTTTACGGAGTTTTATTCAAGATTTTGGTTACATATTGTGTCCATGATGAGTTACCTAACGTTTCATTGAAAAGATCTGGTATGCAATACTAATAATGAATGAAAAGAGCGTCTACCCATTCCATTCCTAATACGTATAAAGGGCCTACAATTGATGCGATTAGACGTATCATTGTAATTAGCTGGTATACACTGGAGGGTGTTTCCTCATCGTCAGTATCGTCTTCGGTATTACCGATTTCAATGGCGATGGCGATGAGTAAAATCCAATAAAAACCTCCTACGGTGCTCAATAGTTTTGGCACAATCACTGCGAAATATAGGTAAACCCAATGTCGCGGCCGTCCTCGGTCTTCTTTTAAAAATGAATTTCACCTCTCTTGAGTTACAATACCCCGTTCTATCAATTTGCTATGCAAAACTATTCAAAAAAATATTGAAAATACCTTCACAAGCAGGGGTTTTAGGGTCGATATTTTGAGTGTTGGTGTCGTCGAACTCGTCGTCAGTCTCGGGTCTTGAACACTGACTCGTTGTATTATCCCCCACTTCTTATGAATTTAATGATTACGTATATTTAAGACTGTTTGTAAGGCGCAGTTATAGGCCTGAACGTCTATCTTGTTTTTTATGGCATGAAGGTACCACGCAGTCTTGTCTTCATTCTGCAGACATGTATTGTTTTTAAAATCCGTCTCTGTACTCAAATTTATGGTCTCTCGTCCAGATAAGATCTGGAGATATACAGCCTCCTCACCACCAATAGTAAAAATACGGCGAGAATTTCCGCACAGCTCTCTAATATTATGTAAAGCGTCCCGCACTTCTGTATCCCCATCATGCCACTCGATTCCGTGATTGTTGGTTGTGAGTCTATTGTTCGTCTCACGCCAGCAGGTATAAAGGTCTAAGTACGGGTAAGGTGCATTTAAAATCCAGTGCGAAAGAAATACTCCCTCAGTATCAACAACTGCAATTTCTTTTGGCCAGAATTTCCCATTTTTGCCACGGAAACCTGGATAACGACAGCGACATCCATGTTGATGCAATCACCACAAGAGACTTTTTTATACTGAAGAAGCCGATAGGTGGATAAAGTAATATATCTGACGACGGTGGCGGGGGGACATCGGGATAGGGAAAATATATCAGTATCATTTTAATGTTTCATTTTAATTTATTCTTCATTCATAGCAAAAAAGTTACAGCCTTTTGCGTTTTTGCTGTTGCACGATTTCTATTTTTTTCTACATCAACTGCCAAGCGTACTTCTTTAACAATTTCACCGGTGTATAATGTGACAATTTATCGAAAGAAATCAAAAAGATTTTCAACATTCACATTTTTATATACAAGATTGTGACGAGTCATGTCAAACAACTGTTCAAAATATTTGAAAATAGTTTTTATTATAATATCATGCGACAACCACTTTTTTCTATTACACTCCGTGATTTCCATGGACAAAAAAGTAGTCAAGTTGTCCACAACACCTTGCTTATGCGTCTCACCAGGTATATTCTTCAAATACTGCATGCGTTGATCAATCCAGGTCTTCCGTCATGATAGCGAGAGTATCATGCTATCCAAGACGTAGATATTCGCCTTGGCCCCAAGATCAGAGATGAGGATTGCTCTGTAGCCGGAACTTGAACGGGTGAAACCAATTCTTTTACCTGGACCACACGATATCGATGCAAATTTTTCATCATCCTCCGGTGATTCAGACTCATCAGCGAAATACTCAAGCATGAGTGATATATGTTCAGCCATGTTGTACCATTCTGAAGGGGTCAGTGTGATCACTGTCCGGAGAAATGTTGCAATCATCCGCACCATGGGCGTGACAGTACCCTTTTCAGTCCACAATAAGCCGGTGGTCACTTGTTTTGTATGTACTTTATTGATCGACAAAGTATCCGCAAGTAATAAAGGCTGATCCGTGAAAGTCCCCGCCAGTTTAGTCGTTCCAACATGTTGCTTTTTCACCACGGGAGGTTGGTTTTCTTTGTTTACAGAGGTGTCCTCTGCACTAGATTTACGTTTGGCTCCAACATTTTGCGAGGAGAAACCTTCCAATTTTTCCTCAAACAATGGTAATTCTTGAAGGGGTCAATAATACCCCGGAGATATGGTATCTATAGGGTTAACACACGCGCTAACGTCAATCACGGTTGATATGTCTGTTTGGAACATGGTGAGACTAATATATATGAAAATCCCGCCATCAGTACTGGCTTTTTATACTCACATACGGTCGTGCCGAGTGGGAGGGGTGTGCATGCGTATCCGTATTTAACGTTAGTGCACCCGCGTTACACATATACGGATTAAATGGTAAGCATTTTTTCATCTCAATTTTTGGGCTTTTAACCATTTATTGACATTACTACCGTCTAGACATGCAGATGATGTAGCTTATGCACCGGATGTATTGGTATTGTTGTATTATCCGCTCTGCCACAGTGGATGTTTACACAAGTGTTACCCAAATTAGGACCCGAGACAATTTTCTGAAAACGGTTAACATGAATGTTTTATATTCAAATTTTTTAAAAATGTATCAATAGGTATTTTTTATTCTGGGAATTTAAGGGCTTAGGTGAAAACATCACATGTTAGTTCAATTTTTCGCTTGATACGAGTTAGACCGATTCTATCATGTCATACGTTAACCGTTTCACTAACGATCTTGAAAGTGCGAAACAGGTCTTCCATCGCTACCTGACTTTCCGCACGAAGACCCGTGGTGTTTGTGAAAAGCTGAAATTGTGTTATGAATCTGAATTTCGTATTTTGCGTGGTGCCAACTCGAAAGACTATTGGACCAGAATATACTCTCCTTTCGGGCATGGAACTGCATATGCTCCTAGGCCATGCCCTGTAATGGAAGTGTCTTATCATCTCGATTATACTGACATGTACACATTCAAAGAGTCATGTACAGTGTATATACACGGACTTGAACAGTAGGGTGCAGAAAAACGGGCCACTAGTCTCCGCACGCTGAGCCTTTTAAACTTGGCCTGGGCATCCGTACTGACCCACATCCATTTCGAACCGACTCCAGAGAATACATGTTCTCGTTAAATGTGCAATGCGACCCACAAGGTTGATGGTTAGTATAGGCCAGCGACGTTGTATTCATAATGAGTACTATTCTGTCCAAGAGATAGTAAATATCCGAAATACTCAATGCATCAGACCAGCCTTCGTGGCGCCTGTGAAGTTTGCTGTCTTTTGGGATGGTAATAGTGTGAGACAATAGAAAAGTGAAACGTCGTCCTCCTACCGAAGCACGGTGTGAATCTAGGGCTACATGAAAAATAGGTATTTTCCCTTTAGGTGCCCCTTCTCCTTACCATCTTTGTATAATTTAACTGACTTTTTCGAAAGGTGTAGCGACAGGGTCAGGGCACTTCTGTTTCACCCTCTACACCGAGCAGTCGAAGACACCGTACCAGCTTGTTTTTTTGGTAAGTATTAAACCTTTTTTTTTATCGTTATTTTGCATCGCTTCGACCCGGTTAAGGTATACTGCGATGATGATCAAGACTTTAAATGGTTAGATCGCACCATTCTACCCGGCCGGGATTTGAACTCGGAACCTTTCGCATGTGAGGCAACGAACTTACCCACTGCGCCAAGCCACCGGGCAAATATTAAACCTTTTGTACCCATGACTTTTATTATTAATAGAAGTTATTTATTTCTTTATTATTTTTCAATTTAATTGAATTTTTTCTATTTCAGATGCAACAGCTGAGGAGCGCGAGGGGGAGTTTGCACTCATTGTGCAGGCCGGAGAGACGCTGGGCTTGTGTATGTTGTTTTTTGTGTCAAGTTTTCGCATTGAGTATTTTTTTTGCGTTGTGTGTGTGTGTGTGTGTGTGTGTGTGTGTGCATGTGTATGTGTGTGTGTGGTATCTTTATTAATTTTTTATTTTCATTGCAGTCCTCCCGTTCGAGTACTGGACGACCAGCGAGAGAAGCGCCGTCGCCGACGCGCTCTCTCGGTACGCGAGGGGTCACCTCAGGGCTGCGACGTGGGTGCGGGCGATGGCGGGGCATGTGATACAACCCCACGTGATAGAGATGCTGGCGCGGGACCCGGTTCCTATTCAGGCTCAGCCTGTGTGGCAGCCGGACGGTGCTCCGCTGTCCCCTGGCCTGGCAGTCCCATGGCCTATGGCCTTGGAAGAGACCCCCAGGGACGACCCTGCAACCACAAAAGGAACAGGGTATCCTCCTCCCGGAGCCCCCCACCTCACCGCCCTCCGAGGAACAGAGTGGCCGCTTCCAGAAGTCCCCCGATTCACTGCCTTTGGAGGAGCAGGGCAAGCTCCTCCCGAAACCTCCCGCCTCACTGCTTCTGGAGGAGCAGGGGGAGCTCACCCGTGATACGCCGGACTCCCCGCCCCTCGAGGAACAGGGTGCCCTCCTCCCGGAACCCCCCACCTCGCCGCCCCTCGAGGAACAGGGCGACCTCCCCCGAGATACGTCACATTTACCGCCTCTGGAGGAGCAGGGGGAGATCGCCCGAAACAAGCCGGACGCGACGCCTTTGGAGGAGCAGGGCTGTCTCCCTTTGGCTTCCCCGGCAGCCCCACAGCAGCCAGAGCTACACTCTCCGTCCCTGCCGACAGACGTCGAGAGCCCTGCGAACACCTCGTGGAAGTTGACTTTTTTCAATACTCCCATTTTCCGGTCCCATCATCACTCCCTGTGACTTTTTAATTTTTTCTCTTTTTTTTATTACAGGGGATCCGTATTTGCAGACACACTCCCAGACTTCGGCGAGCTCGGAGTACATGGACGAGTTTGCCGACAGTCCAGGAGAGGTGTTTGAGGGTCCCGACAGCGACTACGGGACCGAGAGTGGGAGCGACTCGGGACACGAGACAGGGGACGAACACCGAGCCGCAGAGCAAGCCACTCCTTACAAAGACCCCGCCGACGAGGAGGACCCTGCCGATCAATTAGCGGGATCTGAACACCGTGCGCAGGGAGCTCTTTCCTGCGAGCCCGGACGCCGTCACCCTGTCCAGCTCACCAGAGCTGCTGCCCCTCACTCCCAATTTCGCCCGGTTAGCAGAGCGGCCTTCCACCAGCAGCACGGCCCCAGAGGATCTTCCCGGACAACACGATCACCCTGTCATCTTCGAAGAGACGCCACGGCGAGGTGGAGGGCCCATCTGTTAAACGGGCGAAGACGGAACCCGAGGTCGTTGATCTCGTCTGTGACTCTGACGACAAGGAGAGGTCACCCCGATGAGGGTCATGCGGTGGAGGCCCTCACTATCAAGACCGCAATCGGGAGCCCTACTCACCGAATTTCCTCCTCGGGTCAGGATTGCCGCTGTACGGCCTTACGCGGCGGTAGAGGCCGAGAGACAGCGGCGACGAGAGGAAACGGACTCTCCATCAGAGTCGGAGTGGGAGAGACCCCCCGGACCCGCTCCCGGAATTGGCAATGTGTCAACCCCCCTTTTAAACGCATGAGTTACGGAGCGGATCCTGAGGAACCGCCATCGAAGGGCCAGGCGAGAGGAGAGAGGAAGGTGTGAGGAGTAATCTCCTCGCTGTAAATATGTATGTGTATGTGTATATGTCAAAATTGTATGTGCATATGTAAAAATTGTATGTTGTGTGTGTATATTGTATTTGTGTGCGTGTGTTTGTATATATATTTAGTTTTAAATGTATATATTTATCTGATGTAAAAAGATTTGTATATAGTTTTGTGCATAGTTTTGTAAATATTAAATAAGTGACCCCATGTATATACCTCCTTCCTAATAATATTGAATAAATGAAAAAAAAAATTTGAAAACCTGACTTCCATTCTTTTACAACACCTCGTCAATGGCACTACGTACCTGCAGTCGGGTAACTTCTTGTATTTCTCGTTTTTTTTGTTTGTTTTCTTATCGCATCGTCTTGTCATTTTGTCGTTCTCTCGTTTTCTCGTTTTCTCGTTTCCTCGTATCATCGTTTTCTCGCTTCCTCGTTTCTTCGTATCATCGTTTCTTCTCGCTTTTACTGTGCAATAGATGTTGATGTGGAGGGGACACGATATCAAGAATGGGAGAAGACAGTGGCACTGCTGTGGCGGAAATGGGCAACGCAGATGATCTAGTATCTAGAGTTTCTATATTTTCAATTTTCTTGTTTTGATATTTCAGGTCTTACTGGTTTAAGTGAAGATTTTGTAAACCAATAAGAACATTTCGCTCTCACCTCACTGCAAATAAGCAATGAAAAAAATCGAGATGGAGTTAGTATCCAATATGTCTTCACCGTGTTCTGATATGGTCTTTCCGCGCATATAGTTAAAAACCAAATTCCTAGCGGAAATAATTCAGATGCGCTCACCGTTTCATATCTGTGTACGATCCGTGGAGTGGGTAAATGCATTTTCAGAGATGGAAATGTATTTGAGCACAAAATATCTCATTGACAAGAAAGGTCAAACAATAGTCAGCTACTTCCAATACTATCCACAGCAATACTTACCAAAAAAACAAGTTGGTACGGTGTTTTACTTTTACTTCAGAGTAAAAGTAAAAACAATGTGCGTTTTGAATTTTCTCGGTTGGGGCGCTGTACGAGGCGTCATCACGTCTTGTGATTTGAACATGTTACAAATTCACCTGTTTGATTTGTGCCACGTTGTTTATGTACACAAACGTCATGTGTTTTACTTAGAAGAAGAAGATTTGCGAGAGTTACCACCATTATTGTTTCGATGCAATTTAATTGGTTGCCAGCCCCCATCTGAAATCGGTTGGGACTCTAATGACATCTCTGATATGAACGAGTTTGTGGCCAGAGAAATATGTCTCATTAGCATAATTCAAAGAATAGATGTTTGCTCTGAATTCGTGACAATGAATGTCATGGAAACAGAGGGCGACCTGAACGAGTACATATTTGCTTCCGGTATTGGTATCCCTACGTCAAGATCCCCATGCATGATGCAGAGCGGGTTAGAAAAGTAAATACACCGCGCCTATATATTGAGCATTTTATGGAAAATGCGTCATTCGATAATAGAGATGGCTCGTGGAAACGAACGTCAAAACGGTAGTACCTGCCCCGATCGGCCTGAGGAGAAGATAGAAGAACAGACGAACAGACGAGAGGCCGTAACACTACTCCCTGCAATAAATAATCCTGCCATTGTCAATGGTTCCGGTGAACATTACAGTTCTTTATATTGGTCAATTAAAACCTAAATTAATATTGAGTTGTATTGCTGATAGACGTATCAAGATCAGGACAAGAAAGTGGTACGGGCACGGTTCCACTGAAATTCTTAAATTCTTAAATTATTATTCGTAAATTCTTCCTTAATCTGCATTTTACTGAAAATATTATTGGCGCCGGACGAACTCGAATTACATCTGAAGGAAAATTTCGAGGGGTTCTCCAAATTACCAATAAGGATAATATGTGTTTACCAAGATCGATTGTCGTGGCAAAATCATATTCTCTGAAAAAAGCTGGTACTCTACCCGTTGAAGAATGGAATGCGATCCGTAGAGACGGAACGACACAGCGTTGCAAGGTTGGTGCTTTGGTTAGAGCCTCGGGAGTTGGACCAATTCGAAATGCTTGCAGTATTGATGAAATCAAGGCGTATCAAAGATTTCTCATTGCAGAAAAAATTGCTCTCGTAGTATGGCGCGTAGAAAAATCAGAAAACTCTGTCGTAATCTATGATGGACGCATAGCATTTAACGATCCGCCTGTTTTGTTTTCGATATCGGTTATTTCCCTCGCAATAAACATTATCAACCTATCATAAATATTAAAAATTTATTTCATGGAGCTCAATATTTTTGTCACGACTGTAATGTCGCATACCAAATCCAGCATAGTCACAAATGTCAGAACATATGTAAAAGATGTTATAAAAGTCCAGCTTGCGACCCTCATGCTCAGTACAGACCATGTGATATCTGTAATCGCCATTTCTACGGGGACAATTGTTTCAACAATCACACTGCACTTGGCCCTCGGGATAGGGTCACACTTTGTCAACGTGAACGGTACTGTGATAACTGCGGTCACCGTACTAGTATGAGTGTACCACACGACTCCAACAAATCACTTTGTTCCGTCTATGAGAAACTCCAGCTGGCGGGACATTATTAATATATAGCCAGAGTGATAACCAAACCTCGGAAAACAAAAAAGTGTAATTTTTTCTTATACTACGATTTCGAGGCCCGACAAGATGAACACTTCATAAAAAATAATTGTCCGACTAGGGAAAAAATACACATTCCAAGTCTTTGTATTGCACAGGTCGTATGTGAGTGCTGTTGTGATACATAGACGGATGAATGTTTCGTTTGCGAAAAGAGGGAGAAAATTTTTACTGAAGAATCCGGTAGTGTTATAGAACAATTTTTGGTATATGTTGAACGACTTTCAGTATCAAAAAATGTTTGAAACGTCATATGCATAGCTCATAGGTCACAAGGGACTGACGCACAATTTATCTTTCAATATGCACTACAGTATGTATTTGTACCACACATACATCCCATCATTAGTGGCACTAAAATTATTACGCTCCGGGTTGGAGAAAAAATTCATTTTATCAATAGTTTAAACTTTTTCCACATGCCGTTTTCAGCTCTTCCCAAAACATTTGGAATACCCAATATCTTGAAAGGTAAATTCCCATACCTTTTCAATACTCGTGAGAATTGGAATTATGTAGATGATTTACCAACAAAAGAGAATTGGTCACCCCCAACAATGAAAAAGAAGAAACGTGAAGAGTTTGACAAATGGTATGAGGGAGAACTGAGGGCCAAGAAAGTATACAATTTTAGAGAAGAAATTATCAAATATTGCAGGGATGATGTAACGATTTTGCGAGAGGCGTGTACTGCGTTTAGGAATTTAAATAAAAATTTTTTTGGTATTTGCCCGTTTTCCGAATGCACGACGTTGGCTTCACTCTCAATGCGCACTTATCGGAAAATGTTTTTGAAACAAGATACAGTCGGTATCATCCCGCGCGGAGGATATCGTTTTTATAGAAACCAATCGAAAGCGGCGATTGAGTGGCTCATGTGAGTGGAACATACGAGGAATATTAATATTACTCATGCTGGCAAGAGTCGTGAATTCAAAATACCGGGCACAAACCACGAAGTCGACGGATATTACAAAGACCCGGGCGGCAGCGAGTTTGTATTCCAGTTTCAAGGATGCTACTGGCATGGGTGCCCTGTGTGTTACACCAGACTACGAGTGAAAAAAATCCACAAATGTGATTCTCTTCAAGAACGGTATGAACGGACACTCGCTATCAATTTATTAATCCGACGTCTTGGCTATACACTCGAAGAAATGTGGGAGTGTCAGTTTAATGATTTGAAACGCGATAATCCTGGATTGGGCAACTTTGCGGAGCGCGATGAGGTATGCGTGCGCATTCCATTAAACCCTCGAGAAGCATTTTTCGGCGGGAGAACGGAACATGGTTTCTCATTACGATTGTAAACCTGACGAAAAAATTAATTATTATGATGTCTGTTCCTTATATCCTTTTGTTTGTAAAACCGGTGTTTTCCCTTTAGGGCATTCTGATATCATTATCGGGGTATCGGAGATTGAAAAAATCTGTGGTCTCAATAATGATATCCCCAATGTTGAAGGTCTAATTAAATGCATAATTTTACCTCCAGCTGAACTTTTTCATCCTGTTCTTCTGTAATGGACCCGAGCGGTTGGGTTCGATGAAAGGCATTATCACACGCGGATAAATAATAGAAATAATTATGTTCAAACACTATTGACTTTTATTCATTACTTTTATTGATTTCAAATAATTAAAGATTCGCTCCGAGACAAAAGGTATCGGACGAACAGAAATACAAAAGAGGTAACAGTGAGAAAAAGAGATGTCGAATTACTTGCCAAGAGGCAACGAATTCACGAGTTTTTATATTCCATCGTGTATTCGATTGCATCAGGTCATTGTCTTCGTCGCACATCTGCGAGGCATCGGGTGATGTCTCCCGGCGCGCGCGAAGGCCAGTCGTCGGGGCGCGAAACGCTGAGGCTGCACCCCAGTTATCTACATTCGTTGAATATACGTGGTTTTGAAACACGAATATTCGACGTTATTTTATATTCCTTCATTCCCTGTTTTGTTTCGAATAATATGTGCCACTTTCGTGTCCTCATATTATCCGGATCAACAGAGGAATTTCATAACGTTATTTTGCCCCCCCTCCAGGAAATGCGCTCAGTGTAACAACTCAAGGGACAGAATTTGAATGCTGTAAGATAAAGGGTATAAAAACTGACTCTCGAACTTCCAAGAAAGTCAATTATCGTGCTATGCGTAGACTTGGTGTAGACTACGAAGACCCGTTTAGAGTCCATACAACAGGTATACGTAGATCAGCACAACATCAGGTAGTCACCCGTCCTGAGGAGCAAATAGAATCACAACAGCGAAACGTAAACGGGTAGGTAGTTCATCGGTGTCTTATGGGTATCGGCCGGTGAAATGAACACGCATTACATAATAAGTTGGTAAAATAATAAAATAGAATAATAGTAAATTGATACATATAAAAAAATTTTGTAAATAAAATTTGTATATAGTTGATATAAAAGTTTTTCTTGTAAATAAACTTTGTATATAATTGATATGAAAGTATTTATTGGAATGTCCCATTCCTGCCCTTTCAGTTGATATCATGGATCCACGTTGGAAACATCCGTTTACAGCTATTGTGGGTGGACCCACCGGTTGTGGGAAGACGGTGTTTGTCAAAAGTTTTTTGCATGAAATTAATGGAATGTGTGACACGCAATTTCCCAAAGTTATTTTCTATTATACAAAGTGGCAGCCAAGTTATAATGATTACGATAAAAACTTTGTAGAATTTCGTGAAGCACTACCTGCTTCGTCCGATTTTGCGATTGATAATAGCGCTAAACTCGTTATTCTGGACGACCGTATGCGCGAATCTTTAAATAGCGGGGGTGCTGTTGTTGATCTTTTTACAAAATGGAGTCATCATAAAAATTTAAGCGTTATTTTCATATCCCAAAATTTATTTCACCAGGGGAAAGGCCAGAGAAACATTTCTCTCAATAATAATTATATTGTACTGTTCAAAAATGAACGTGATCGTGCTCAGATTGTTCATTTAGCTCGACAAGTTTACCCTGAAAATCCCAAGTTTTTGCAAGAAGCATATTTTGATACTATATCGAAACCGTACGGTTATTTATTATTAGACTTGAAACAATCCACTCCTGATAACTGTAGATTCCGTATTAATGTGTTTCCTACGGATTCTCACAAAATTGTATATGTCCCCCGTTCAATGCGTGATGTAAAAACACGCAGCTCAGATCTGAATGTTCCAGTCATGCGTGTGTGATGGCGAAGTCAACATATAAAACTGTTCGGCGCCTGATTGGCAACAAAAACGCAATTTTGTCACAAGCAATCTGTGAGGCCCCACCTGCGCAACGTCGTGCTTTGATTAAGTCAGCCCATCTCAAACTCATCAAGTGTATATGCGAGTGTGCATTGAATATTTTAAACGGAAACGTTCCTCTCAAGAGTGGGGAGAAGAAAAAATTGTCTAAACATAAATCTTTTCTTCGTAAATTAGGGAAAGTAGGTAAAAGTTGAAAACAAAAGAAGAAAATTATTGTGAACCAAAAAGGAGGTAGCTTTTTATCATTGATTCTCGGTCCTGTCATAAGCGCACTGGTGTCGAAACTATTTAAATATGGAACATGCACGAAAAATGGTACTTGTACCTCAAGACGATTTCGACAGAATTTACCAACAAGGTGCAGGGTATGTACATGAACCACGATTGACGGATCCGCAAACAGTGGAAACACCTGGAGATGTAGCGTCACGATTAGATACTGAAATGGTTTATATATTGAAATCTTCGATGGGCAAAAATGCAGCTGAAAAGTGGAAATTATATCAGGACGTATTGAGACGTTACTTATTTTTCACGGGTAAAAAGGAGGATGAAGAAAAGGAAGATGTTTTTGTAAAAAAAATTGGGCCAAGAAAAAGTTTTGTTTGATTCCTACTGGGAAGTCGAAATTTTTGAAAAATACATAGAAATAAAAATGGAAGCCAAGTCAGGCATTTTAAATAAATGGTGATAGTGCACAATCAGGTTTCCATAAGGAAAATAGTTCTCAATGGAATGAGTATTCTAAAAAAATTCTCTATGAAATAAAAAATCAGTAGGAGCAGGACCAACGTCCTTGGCGACGATCAAAGGATGGAGGATTAGATTGATACAGACAGTGAGTTGAAAAACTCCGCGCCAAAAAACGTTGGCTCTGCTCCTACTGATTTTTTCAAATAGAACTAAAATCGATAAAATTCTGACGCACTTATTTTGTTATTACAAATTCTGACGCATAAATTTTTTTCAAAACCCGAGAATATAATGTGATCTGAATGTTCTTATTTCTTCAGTTATACGCGGCATGAGATTCTCTATTCTATTAATTTAAGCAGAAAAATCTTGGGCAGGCCCTAAAAAATAACACACGCGTTCCTACTAAATCCTACAAGTTTCATTCTTATCCCAATTTCTATTCATCTAAATAAGTGATCTTTCGTCTCCAGTATTTAATAATTCTACGCAAAAAGAAATTTTCGAAATACTAAAAATAATTCTCGCAAATTAATAATCTGTTGAACATTTTCTTCATTTAATAGCATGGGAAAACTAAAAAATTTAACGTTTGTAAATTAAAATTCTCACGGCTTTGACGTACGTTTTATCCATGAAATTTTAAATTAATAAAAGAAATGTTTCGAGATTTTCACGACGTATCTGAAATCCGTGTGAAATGTGCTCTGCGTTCGATTCTCCGTTTTTCAATGATATAACCGAGTCTTTCGATAAAATCTCAATTAAAAATCGTGATATTAAATACTCTTGCTACTAGTTTATCAGTTCTCATTTAATAATACTCAATTCTCATATAAAATAACTTCGAAAGGGAACTGTGTTTTTCCTACGATTTGCGCCCTATTAATAATCTCTCATTTTACAATCCCCATTTGCAATGCGAACGAACGTCAGTGAATTTCTCTAATTTCAAACGTCGTATTATGAATTCCTGGAATTTCATTATAATTTCAAGTTTATCACACAGTTGCGAGTTTCGTTCGACTGAATTTAAAAAATATAATGATTGTCTCCAACAAAATATTCCCAATTTCCCATTTTTGAATAACTACTAATGCTTCTGCTTAATTAAATTCATTCTACAAGTTCCGTAAATTTATCGAAAATCAAGACTCAAAAACACGTAATTAATTTCCCAATTTCTATAAATTCGCAAGTCTTGAGATCGCCGAAAAAAACACAATTTTATGAAGTCACTCAATCAAGCTAACATCGACGCACGAATTTAAATAAGAATTCTCTTTTTTCTATTTTGATAATAACTACTACCATTCTCACCCTACGTATTCTCAAAATTCTACAATTTCTCTCAATTTCTATAGCTCAACCATTCCCTACACATTTTTCAAAATTTGTCTACGATACTTGTAGTTGTCTCAAATAGTCGTTGCTCATCTCATCATCCTTCCTGTCTAGTCCTCGGTGGAGTTATCCCTTCCTTCTGGACCGATCCTCCTCGTCGTTGTCGGGTCCTCATCCTGTCACTGCCTCGTTTCCTGGCTTGGCTGGTCATCTCGTCTGCATCTCAGGAACTATCTCACTGACTATAGCCTCTTATGCAGGTGTTATAGCGGCAATTCCATTACACGGTCACTAAAAACACCCTTCCCTGGTATTCACCCTACGCTCCAACGGGAAAACCGTGCTCAAAAAACCGAGGAGAGGGAAATGCACGCGGATCGACTCAATTTTCACAAAATTTCTCAACATAGTCATCCTCAGAGGCGAGATATCGCGGTGACTCCTATCCGTATCAATTTTCCGCAATTTTAATAATTTATTCGCACCAGTCCGAAATAATTAAAAAAATGATGTTCACTCCATTTCAAACAGTCTCGACACATCACAAAATTTTTCCACATACTTACAAGCCGGCACAATTCACTTTCAATGTTTTTGTTTAAATCCCACCGCTGTCACCAATGTTGTGTGTGGATTTTCAAGTCAAGTAAATTCCAGAGGGCTCGTGGGTAAGTTGCCCGTGGAGTGCTAAACCACTCTGCTCTGTAAGTGCGGGATATTTGAAATAAAGTTTAAACACATTAAACACAGATTTAAGTAACACAAATAATTCTTTGTATTTAATTAATTCTTCAGTAGTCCAAAACTCGAGTTCACATTATTTTCACGGTCAAATTATTTCTCAAAAAGTCTTCACAATATTGTCTCTTCTCAACTTTCAATATCACAATTATTTAGATCTTTACTTCTCTACACCTGAGATAGGAGTGATTACAATTTCAGTTTCTTCTCCCACACTCTACTCGTTCAAGTATCCCTGAGGTGTCACCAATTTTAGGGGTAGAGGGGGTTCAACGAATCATTTTGCAAGAAACCCGAAAATTCATTCTGAGGGTGGAGGTAATGAGGGTACCGAGAGAGAGTCACGCGTCTGGCCCAAAACCATATTAAACTGTAAAAGAGAGCGAGAGAATATTTCTAAAGGTCTCAACTGATTTATAATACTCGAAAATCTCGGAGAGGCGACAATTTACTCGGGAAAGGAACACGTAGCTAGAAAAATGCAGCTGCGGGGAATTTCCCCCGTGGAACACCTCAAGAATACCTTAAACACCTCGACAATTTAAACGACGTACAAATACATGATTATCTCTTAATTCAATGTCTCAAAATATCGATAAATCTCCCCAAATAATTATTCTATATTCAAATTTCCATTAAAATCTAGGGAACTTGGCAGCCTGTCTAGGGACCCTAATTGTAAATTCTCTACACAACAGATGAGACTCAGCTGGCCCGGCGCTGCCAACGTTACAACTTGATACTCCGACTTTATAATGTGAATCGCGAGAATGTGAATATCAACCCATTGCTATGTTCGTATCTTTTTTACTGTTAATCCAAAAAATACCATAGTTACTCCGTTGAAAAGCTCATAGACGATTTATATAATGTAACTAACGACACTTTCCCGATTTGTCATCCCGTTGTCATTATACCGAAGGTAAATCATTTAGAGGTAGTGGAGGGGGAAGTTCTGTCGTGTATCGATGCGCGGTGCGCTCGNCATTTGTCGTCCCGTTGTCATTATACCGAAGGTAAATCATTTAGAGGTAGTGGAGGGGGAAGTTCTGTCGTGTATCGATGCGCGGTGCGCTCGGCCTGATGTTTTGCTCAGTCGGTCAAAACTTACCCTATCGCGTATCTCGATCCCAATACCCCGCCAACACAATTACATCCGTATGTTAATGATTCTATCATGTCAGCCGTACCAAAAAAGTATCAAAAACATTTTCACGGGTAAAAAGGAGGATGAAGAAAAAGAAGATCCCAATACCCCGCCAACACAATTACATCCGTATGATAATGATTCTATCATGTCAGCCGTACCAAAAAAGTATCAAAAACAAGCTAGCGCATTACTTAAGCATATTCAAGAATCTGCGGGGCAAGGGCGTTTGAGGTGGGATGCGTCAGGGCCAACTGGACAGAGTCCGCATACCTGGGTCAAATATTGTTCACTTGGTGAATGACTCGCTGAGGAATCGCCAGATAATAAAAACAACAGGAAGAGAATTCTTTGCTGGTTTCTTACGGGATATCAATACACCAAAAGAGTTTGTTGGTAACAAAAGTTTCTGAACAATACGCTCACCAGCGGCTGCATCTACACCTACACAGGATAAACAATTAGACTCCCCAAATAACTATTTCACGCCTAAGACATCACAAAGGGGTAAAAGAATATCGTTCGGAGGTAATAATGACTCATCTAACAATTCAACAATAAAAGCATGAAGCAGGTTAAGTTAGAGGACTTATTACAAAGCCGAGGATCCTGCTGGTTATTCGGGGGCCACCAGAATTATACAGAAGCATGAGAAAAAAATACCTCGCCGAGATATTGTTCAGTGGCTTAATGTGCAGAATGCTTATACGACTGCATTATAATGTGGATACGATAGACGATGTGTGGAACCAATGGCCGATAAGACAGGGGTCGCTGTTCGTGAAGCATTCAGACATGTATTCGCCCAAGGACATAAACCACGGCTATTACAAACAGATCGTGGAAAAGAGTTCCTCGCCAACACGGTACAAAAATGATTAAAAAAAGAAAATATAGCATACCGTGTTGTGAGAAATTCTGATATTAAAGCTGCTATAGTGGAGCGATATTTTACAAAGACACAATCTTATCGATACATTGATGTTTTGCAACAATTGTGGATGCGTATAACAAGTCATATCGTAACACAATTAAAATGACACCAGCGTCAGTAACACTTGTAAAGGCGTATGAAGCAATAGAAAATATAAATAAATCTCATGAGCGTCAAGATAAAAAATTTCTCAGCGTCCGCTTAAATACGGAGTGAATGATTACGTTCATATCAGTAAGACACAAGGGGTCTTTGAGAAAGCATACGAGTCCAACTGGAGTGACGAGATTTTCAAAATTGTACGTGCTCGCCGGCGTCAATCACTACCAACATATGAGCTTGAAGATTTAGCTGGAGAAGAAATCGACGGTTCTTCCTATGAAGAAGAAGAAGCGCTAGTGAACAAAGACCCCACTGCCGAAGCATATGAGATCGAGAAAATATTGAAAACCAAAGGGAAAGGAAAGAATAAACAGGTGCTAGTAAAGTGGGTTGGCTACGCTGACAAATTCAATTCATGAATTCCTGCATCGAATATATGTAGAAAACATTAAAAAATAATAAATGGATAGGAATGATTTTTATATGGTTTTCTTGAGTGACAGTAGCGTGGAATATTTTCCAGATAACACAGCAACGAGATTCAGAATATATCTGCCGCATGATGTTCGTTTGACAGGCACATGGGTTGTAGGTCTCACAGAATTACAATACCCCTGTAGTCTATTCCACATTTAAAACAGAGATGCCGGTTATGTAGCCTTCATCAAAGGGGATGAACATGTGGATGAGCAAAGAAAAACTCCAGCCTATGCTGTTCTCCGCGGAATATACGAGAATCTGGAGTATTTGATAAAACCTTTGAATCACTTACCACAGATTGGTAATCATATACTATTTGAAATAAAGAAACATGATCATGGTGATATAAAGATGTATCGTGTATGCGAGAGAAATGAATCATGTAGAGGCCAAATATATTTACTTAATTTGTCGTGGAAGCTGAGGAATATTTTGGGGATTGACCAGGATGCTGGAAGCGATAACGGTCTTGGTTTTGAAGAAAATGAAAAAATTTCTGCAAACTGCTAGCCTGGCGCGAGCCTTTCCCGATCGTATCCTACAGTATAAAAGAAAGCATCGAGAAACTCGAATGAGAACTCGAATCGATCTCGAATGAGAACTCGAATTGACAAAATCGAATCGATTCTCTGAAAGCCAAACCCATACGTGTGGTCTGCTAAGAATATATACAAAACAATAAATTTACGCATGACATCATTCTCAGTAGAAATGATTTTTTTTTTGGTGTTGAACGGGATGTTTTTCAATGATAGAATTTTTAATTACACTCGGTAATTGCGGAATGAGAACTCGAATTGAGAAAAGTCGAATCGATTCTCTGAAAGTCGATCTCGTACGTGTAGTAGAGACCGCATGGCCCGGAACGCGTGTTCAATTTTTTCTCAAAACAAAATTTTTCCATTTTTGCATTTCTCCCAAACCCAAAATCGTTTTTATTCTTTCCAAACCAACAATCGTATTGAAATTGATATAAAAATGGCTGGGGCTGAGAATCTCATTGACTTTTTTACGTTAATTGGGAATGATGATGTGGATTACCTTGAGGCAGGTTATAATATTCGGTAAGTATTTTTTTTCCAATCAATAAGTGAGAATGAATTTTTTTTATATATATTTTTCGACTTTTAGAGGTTAAACATGAAAATGTGAAGTGGTTAGAATTTTAGCCTCAAAACTAAGAGAAAACATTTAATTCAGTAATTTCGAAGGACGTTTGATATTCTTATCCAACTTTTTCTATTGAGATATTTTCTATAGAATTTCCTGGGCTCAAAATTTTCAATTTTTCTTTATTTTTTCATTGAGAGGAGGAAACAATTGAGTAAAAAGGTGGAAAATTCATGGCACAGAATTTCTATAGAGAAGTTACCAATTGCAAATTTCTCACTGCGCTGGATAATTTCATACAGAAATGTAGTTTGCTAGAAATTTGAATTGGATTCCTCTTGAGCTTTTATTTAACATTTCATTAGTTTTATGCCGATTCTATTGAACAGTTCCACAACTTTCCCGCGCTCTTTTTTAATGATAAAAAAAATGTTAGATGAAGTATTTTATGAAGCAATTTCAAGTAAGATTTGATTTTTTTTGTACAACTTATCCTATTCAGATATTTTTCATACAAAATCCTCGGCTCGAATTTTCCAATTTTTCTTTATTTCTTTTCATGAGACGAAAAAAATGGAATTCAAAAAATGAAAATTGATGTCAGAGAATTTCTACAGAAATAGGTTTCAATAGGCAAAATTTTACAGAAAGATTAAATTCTACTGATTTTTTCTTCAAATAGTTTCTATTAGACATTTTCTAAGCAATAAAAAAAACTCACAGCAAATCTGTGGGATATTGCAGGAGCATCGATGGAAAACAAATAGAATTTGGAGTAATACTTCAATAGAAAGCAAGTAGAATTTTTTATCGGATTCGCTTGGTTTTTTCTAGAAGTTTTTTTTTGAGCGTGACAGAAAATAATTTGCGGATTTAATAATGTAAACCAACTTCTGTCTATTCTGTCTTTCAAATTGTCGCCATCACAGGTGCTTTTGTTACAATCATGGATGCTCATTTCGTCCACCCTAATGATCCTGATCGACGACCAGTCGATCTAATATTCATGAATCAGATACTGTTGTTCACTATCTGGGATGAGTTTCTGCCAATGTTATTGTGCTAGACGGCAGGGCAACTGTTCAGAGACTGTCACGAGGTCACATGGCTCCACTTGAAGATGACGAGGGATTTGACGATGGAGATGACGCACAAGTGAGGGGGTTTTGACTTCAAAACTTTCAGCTCTTTTAGCCCTTTCAACATTTCCAAGATGTTTCAAGTCGTTCAGCTCTGTCAGAGTATTATTATCTGATTTTTGACAATTTATAAGAGGACACAGTCGCAAAAATTTAATAGGAAAGCCCAGCGCTTTCTCTGAGAAATTCGACTAAATTTCCATCTGAACTTTATAAAAATTCTTCTAAAGTTTGTGACTTTTCAATATTTAATTATTATTATTTCCTAAAAGGGGGATTTAGGGCAATTAAATAATGAGGACAAATGAGGGATAAAATTAACTGAATATCTATATTTCTATTAATTTACATAATAGATCGTCGTAAGACGCTTGGAATGCCTTTTACTTGGATCTAGGGTTATGGGTAAGGCCAGGCAACTTTTGTACACGTAAAAAAGGGAGTGACTCTAATGCAGAAAAAGGGGAGAAGCTAGTCGTGTCGAGGGAATGCAACTAAATATAAAAAGAATAACTAAATGGGGAAGAAACAAAGAGTGTAGGCTCACCGTTGGGGGGTATGAAGGGTAATATTGTGGGGTCAAGAGGGAAAATGAGGGGGGTAACTCGTACTCACGATGGGACTACACTCTGGCGAACACGTGGAAATTCAACCGGCGCCTTGCACTCCTTCAAAATACCAGGGTGTTTTCCTGGAGAGCCTCCTTTCCACCTCGGGGTTTCCTGGGCACCAATACTAGAGCTGGGATGAGCTCGATGTATCGAAAATCCTCTTTTTATCCGCGAATACTTCCGGGCGAATTCTACTGTATTCACTATTAACTTTCGGGGCACGTGACGACTCACGAGGCAGCTAATGCACGAGTGACGGTCTCTTCTTTTCCTTCGCGATTCGTGGGGGTTCGTCAGGTGTCGATGTCCTTCAGGTTTTAATTCGGGAGCAATCGGGGCCAATCAGCACGGGTGAGTGGTGACGATGACCACAATCCAGGGATGTCTCGCAAGGGATTATTGCTGGTGTTGAATATTCGGGGGTCTAGTATGGGGAATTTCCAGGAGGCGATGGCTTCTCCAATTGATCGGGTGGGGCCGGAACTGATGTCTTCCTTCGGCTGATGTCTTCGTGATGTCCAGGGGCAGGGGTAGAGGGGCGATGAGGGGAAAAGTGAGGGAAGGGGTATCCAACGGTGGCGGGATTTACATTTTAGGGGGCAGTGTGTAGTGGGAAAAAATATGTA
Organism: Diachasma alloeum; assembly: GCF_001412515.2. NCBI lineage: Eukaryota > Metazoa > Arthropoda > Insecta > Hymenoptera > Braconidae > Diachasma > Diachasma alloeum. The sequence goes on from NW_021681004.1 coordinate 87,710, forward strand.
GAAAAATAATAAAAAATAAATGAATATGCCTCGTCACAACTTTTATCAGGCTTCTATCAAAACCCTCTATTTTTTGCGCCAATTGTTATAACAAATTCTGCAACTTCCCTGTGCGTCTTTAAATAGATATTTGTTCATAGAAAATTGCCTACAAATGTTGACGTTTCTATAAAACTAATACTGTTGGGATTTTGTCTATAACAAAGGAAATGAAAATTCTTGGGCATGAATTTACCAATTTTTTCATTGTTGATTTTAAAAATAAAATAAAATAAATGGAAAAATAATGGGAAAAATAGGTCCCGAGAATGTTCAGAGAAAAATAAAAATCTATATACTTTTTTCCATCAACAACCCTATCTGGTAACAAAATGATGTTGTGATGTTGCATAGTCTTCTATAGAGATGACGCAGAAAAATAGTTTTTCAAGACAACTCCAAATAAAATTTCGAGAGAATTCTAATGGAATTTCATTCATAAATCAATTGAATTTCTTAGAGAGAGCGTCAGAATTTTCTATTGAATTTTTCCATGCGTACTGGGGTTTACCCTGTGATTATCGTGTGATTTTAGAATATTTATTAGCATGATAAAAAAAAGTACCTCGAACGTACGAGTCGGTGAATGACATAGATTGGTCATAACCAATGTTCATTTGTTTAGAGTGAGAAGTAATGATATAAATTATGAAAGAAAAGCGTTATCTTAGGTGTTCAGTCATGTGAAAGTTTCGAGAAATAATTCATATTTTGCATAATTTAGTAAGATGTAACGATCTTAAAAAAAATATATATTTTTTATATTAAGAATAATGACAACTGAAAATTTCTAAGGATTTTGTATGTAAGAAAGTACTGATTTTCATTTCATAAGTTAGAGAATATGATTTGGAAAAAGGAAAAAAATTATTCAAGGGAAATATACTTCAAAGCACGCATGAAAAAATCCAATAGAATTCTATTCAGTTTCTATGGAATTTTTATTGGAATTCTACTGAAAAATTCAGTTCGTTTTTTGCGCGGATTCTATTGGATATTCTATAGGCAAAATTCAATAGATTTTGAATTTCTGTTAGAATTTTTCTATTGAGATTTTTCTATTAGAATTATTTTTCACGAATTTTCTAAGTTTTTTCCACTCGGATTCTTTAATGCAAAACGAAACCAAATCCAGCGGAAAAAACTTTAAAAGTTTGTGCAAAATAATTCTAATAGAAAAATTCTAATAGAAATTCAAAATCTATTGAATTTTGCCAATAGAATTCTTATAGAATTCAATAGAATTCTCTAGCGAATTCGCTAGAAAATTCTATTGGATTTTTTCATACGTGAGAATATGAATACATGAAAGAAGAAAGTTTCGGAAAAAGTAAAAAAATGAGACTGAGTTAGCTATGTATTTTAGTTGTAATAATTTATCGCATTTTTTTACACTAATTAGTCTTAACCAATGTTCATTTGTTTAGAGTCAGAAGAAATAAGATAAATTATTTTAAAAAAGCGTTACCTTACGTGTTCAGTCATGTCAAAGTTTCAAGAAATAATACATACTTTGCATAATTTAGTAAGATGTAACGATCTTAAAAAATATATATTTTTTTTACATTAAGAATAATGACTACAACTGAACATTTCTGAGGATTTTGTATTGAAGAAAGTACTGATTTTCATTTCATAAGTTAGAGAATATGATTTGGGTAGGTTGAGAATGAAAAGGAAAAAAATTATTCAAGGGCAATACTTCAAAGCACGCATGAAAAAATCCAATAGAATTCTATTGAGTTTCTATGGGATTTTTATTGGAATTCTACTGAAAAATTCAGTTCGTTTTTTGCGCGAATTCTATTGGATATTCTATAGGCAAAATTCAATAAATTTTGAATTTCTGTTAGAATTTTTTTATTGAGATTTTTCTATTTATTAGAATTATTTTTCACGAATTTCCCAAGTTTTTTCCACTCGGATTCTTTAATGCAAAACGAAACCGAATCCAGCGGAAAAAACTTAAAAAGTCTGTGAAAAATAATCCTGATAGAAAAATTCTAACAGAAATTCAAAATCTATTGAATTTTGCCAATAGACTATCCAATAGAATCAGCGCAAAAAACGAACAGAATTTCCCAGTAAAATTCCCATAGAAATCCTATAGAAACTCAATAGAATTCTTATAGAATTCCAATAGAATTCTCTAGCGAATTCGCTATAAAATTCTATGAGATTTTTTCATGCGTGAGAATATGAATACATGAAAGAAGAAAGTGTCGGAAAAATTAAAAGGATCTAAAAAAATCCCTTAGGAGTTACTCATCAAATGAGACTGAGTTAGCTATGTATTTGTTTTTGTTGTAATAATTTATCGCATTTGTAAGACTATGAAAAGAGTTATGGCCTTTATAGAATTATAAAACGCTGTTAGCTATTATTACTTTTATGAAAGCATGTGCATAATTATTATTAGATATGAGTGAATGACTCTCCAATAAGCATGTTTCAGGAAAAAAAATGTATATCAAAAAGGAAAATACATTTTATTATGATGGTTTTTTACTCGAAAAATATGATTCTATTTTCGTAAGCAGAAACATTTATTATGTCAGTTTGGAGATGGAAAAAACGCCAATCATTCACGTTTAGTATTAAGTATATGATAAAAACATTTTTGATAATAAAAAGTTCAACAGATGTTGTAAATTTCGAAAGTGTGAATTTTCCATAATCCCCTTTAAATTTGTCATAAACATTTTGATAGAAAAAAAGATGCAGTGAATACTGTTCATTGCGAATTGATAAAATCATTAAGTAATGTGAATTCTCAACCATTACAACTATTTCTATAGACAATTTATGAAGAATAATTGTTCACAGCAAAAATTTTAATTTGTGAATAATAATAATTTATTTCATCAGAAATTTATTTTAATCTGAAAGAACGAGTTCTTGAAATTTGAAAAATTCACTTTTTTCAATTCATAAAAAAGATTATTCTAAAGAGTAAAAAACATTCAGATTATGTGACTTGAATGTCTCTGGTTACACGTATGGGGAATTTTCATAGAAAAACCTAGCGAATTCTATTGAATTTTCTATCAGTTTTTGGTTGATTCTATTGAGAGTTTCAATGATAAATATCCCAGAGGAGAAATCGATAGATTTTGATTTTTCTATACTACTCATTCTATTGAGATATTTCCTGTAGAAAATAGGAAATTTCTCGGCTTCAATTTGCCAAGTTTTTTTATTCATTTTTTTAGTAAAGAAAACAGTTGAAAATGTCTCATTAATAAAATAAAATAATTTCTATTGGACAGGTTCTATAGAAAAACGGACACCAGAGTTGCGGAATTTTTCAACAAAATCGGCCTAAAAGTAATAGAATTTTCAATAGAAGTTCAATGCACATCCAATAGAATTTTTCCTCATCGAATTCACTCAATTTTTATGACATTTCTTTATGTGAATATCTCATCTTAAATTTTCATTTATGATGTAGTGTGAGGGTTGAAACACCATCGCTTGGATGAGATATAGAGACGAGTTCGATAATACAAGTATGAGTTTTTCATTTTTAGTTTGAATAAATTCTCATCTTCTGAATATTAAATGTGATGATCATACGTGAAACGTCAAATATTATGATGTTTTCGATAGTAAAAATAGTACATTAGAGTACAAGGGCACAAATTTCTTTTTCAACGAACGTGTAGTTTACAGGCCGAGCCGAAGGCGAGGTCTGTACACACATTCGTTGAAAACGAAATTTATTACCGAGTGCTCTATAATATGTTATGTCAAGTCGTGCAGAAGTCGAGCCTTGAGCAAGCTGCGCGAAGCGCAGCATGCGATAAACTCGACTTATTGCACGGCGCGATATAAATTTGATTGATTGATTTATTGATATTATCATAAACTTTAAAGGTGTGAATTTTTCAATACTCCTTTTTGAACTGATAAGAAATATTTCAAAAGCGAAGAAAAAAATTTAGAATTCACTTCTCAATGAGAAGCGTCGTAAAAAATTTTGTGTACAAAGAGTTATTCAACTCTCCATCATAGGAGAATTTTTCTCGCAATTGTCAGATTCGATTGAGCAATGAAATTCTACAAGGACCCAAAAGATTGATTCTGTAGAACAACGTTGTTTTAGTCTGAATATATTGAACGAATCTGGACAAAATTATTCACATGACATCCAATGAAATTTACACACTTTTGAAAATACAAAAAAATGATTGATTATCACAAATATAATGTCTAATTCCATTAGTACAATTGGTTATCCTTATCACTCTCTCAATGACTCAATATACTACTTAATAACTCGTGAAGAAGAAATCGTATTTGTATTTTCATTTTTCTATCATTCTTATTTTTAAATTTCTTTTTCTTTTTAATCTAAACTAATATGAAGAAGAAAGCATCGAGAATCTCCGATGGAAACTCAAATGAGAATCGAAGTCAAATCTGAAAGACGAATTCGGAATTCAAATGAGAATGAGAATTTTTCAAAGAATGCAAGACAATTATTAAATTTTCGGAAGAAAGTTGAAGAATTTGGCGGGTTTTTCGAAAATTAAATTGAAAATTCAAAATTTTTCCAACACAAACAATGGGAAAAAAATAAGAGGCGAGGGTTGACCGTTGAAAATAAAACTGATGGGGAGGTGGCACGTGACCCCTAATACTGCGATTTCATTGAATGAAATGAGAAAAACAAAGAAATATTAAAGAAACCGAGAAAAATCTCAGGATTTCCAACCAATTTTACAGAATCTTGGAGTATCGTACGAAAATTCACAAGAAATTCTGAATGTTGTGGAAAATTTGAGGAAATTTCACATGATTTATTCAAGTTCCAGGTTCATGGAATGGTCAAATGAAATTGGGAAGAAGAACATGATTGAGGAAAAAATACTGCGAATCAGCGAAAGAACGTCAAAAATAATCACGTAATTTTCCCAGAAAAAAAATAATTGAATTCTATTATAGAGGAGTAAATCGGAATGAAGGGGGAAGCGAAAACTGGGGAATTCTGGACTATATGAAATTTAACAATTATTGCTTTGCACTCTGAAGAGAATTTCAATAATAACTAGAATGAACAAATGTTATTTATTCACCACAGGAATTCAGAAGTAGTGAATTACTTATTGAAATATTGAACAAGTGATGAGCCGATGCATTGTTTTCATTTATCTTAACACTCAGTACAATCAGAACGATGATAAATGATTGATTATTGAAAAAAATAAAAATAAGTAAATAAAAAAATAAATAAAAAGAAGAGGGGAAAAGCATAACAGAAGGGCGTCAACGTCGCGGCCGCGGCGGCGCTAGTGTACATATATTTTGATTTATGTGGACCATATGCGACAGATGATGTTCAAACCTCGTTTTTACGTATAGCCCCTTTAAACGGTATTGACTACACGTATGGCAGCACGAGAACAATTACTTTTTCATCCCCTAATTATATTCCTTTATTGCAAAATAGATTTCGTACAATCGAAATAGATATATGAGATGGCCAAGGACGGCCTATACCATTCGAGTACGGATCTTTGAACCTCACACTTCATTTTAAACGGACGGACACATAAGATGTCACATTATATCGTATATTATGAAACGCATGCCGGCGGAGGTGCTAGCGAAAGGTACAATAGATTTGGGCATATTTATGTGGGACCTCCTCATCAGAGAGGGCACGGAATCGGTGCTTTCCTCGGGGGCCTGTTTCGTCGTATACTTTTATTCTTAGGTGGTGCCGCTCGTACCGTCGGGAAAGAAGCACTGAGCTGGTGTGAATGTATTGGGCGATGTTGCCACACGATGTATACCTTTGAAAGAATCATTAGAAAAACGTCTCACCGAATCAGGAATGAATCTGAAGCGAAAAGCAACTGATAAGCTAGAACAAATGATGTCTGGGTCTGGATATAAAAGATCAAGAAAACGCCGGCATACTCATAAACGTGTAAAGCGCAGTGGAGGTAAGACGTCCCGCTCAATCCGTAAGAAAAAGAAACGCGCCGTACGTAAGAAGAAGACAGTGAGGCGGAAGAAGAAGAAGAAGAAGAAGAGAGCCAAAAAACGTACTGTGCACGATATTTTTTGTAACAATTGAAAATGTCTTTCCCTCATTTATACTCGTCCGAGTGTGCAAAATCTGAGCTCGATTTGTTCATCATCCCACCAACACAAACGAGTATCGAACAATTTCATTGGACTCTATACAATCCTGTTGCATCAATCACGGATAGTTCACTGATAGAATTTATTGTACCCGGCCATGGAGAAGAGTACATTGATTTACCACACACCGTGCTCAAAGTTAGGGTGAAAATTTTAGCGGATAATAGTGCCGCAACCGACTCAGTGGGTCCTGTGAATAATTTCTTACACTTACTCTTTAGTCAAATCGATGTTGCTTTTAATTAAAAATTAGTTTCTCCTCCAAATAATGCCTATCCATACAGAGCGTACATTGAGCTCATATTTCAGCTCAATAGTCTCTGCCGTTTTCAGAACGATAACCAAACTATACAGCCGACTTGAGTTTCTTTTTAATATTCGCCTCGGTGTCTTCTATTTCAATTAATCAAAAAATATACTCGTTCATTCAGTTTGCAAGATATTCCAAACTTTCAGTTTTTTGCTTAAATTCTTGGTGGACACTTTCAAGTTTTGAAGAATCAACATATCTATTCAAAAGTTGGCATGAAGTTTTCGTTCACAATGATGTTGAGTTTAGGAGACATCAAAGAAAAATTTCTGTAATGCGTACCAAATGATTTGAGCAGGATAAAAATAAACAGAATAGAAAATATCTCATGACAAAGAATTTGACTATGCAATTAACTTTGATGAACCCTAATGATAATTCACAGAAAACGGAATCATTCGGAAGGCTGGCATCAATGTATTCATTGTGAAGAAAAATGCTCAGCAGTTTTGGACAGATGTTTTCTACAGACTCATGCGAAACAGTCGCCTGCTTGTATTTGCTTGAAATGTGTTTCAGATTCCAAAAAAAGAAGTTAATTGTCCGTTTCACCATCAATTAAACAGATGGTTAACATTTTCAAAATAAATGAAAAAATTGGTTTTCAATTGTGCCGGTTTCCTCAGGATCGCTCTCAGTTCGCCCGATTTTCACACAACATTCTTGGGCCGTTTTTGCGTTGGTCTCCAGAGATAAGAAATTTGTAAAAAAAAATGTTAATTTTCGGGGTCAGCAGTTTTGTTGCATAACCTTGGATCTCTTCATTTCCTAGCTCACATTCATATTCCCGGAAAAATCGACTCTGATATTTTTTTCAACGCAAAAAAATAGCTTATAAATCAAAGGAAACTCCAGTGTGATTTCCCGGTCCATTCTGTTGAATGGGCCCATTGGATAGATACCCAAATACTAAAAGTCGAGTTGTGGCCCAAAATATTAGAGCAGAAAAATTTTGGTTCGCACAGAAAAAAAGCACGTAAAAAGCTGATAAATCTGAGCCAGACAGGAGTCCGATACAATGCCCTTGGGTCTCGTTGTTTCCTAGCCGATAAAGGTTTTCCGAGAAAAATTATGATTTTCATTATTTTCTCAACGCAGAAAATTAGCTTATAAATCAAAGAATACTCTAGTGTGATTTTACAGCGCATTCTGTTGAATGGGCCCATTAGATAGATGTCCAAATACTAAAAGTCGAGTTGTGGCCCAAAATATTCGAGCAGAAAATTTTTTATTTGCGCAGAAAAAAAGCACGTGCAAAGCTAATAAATCTGGGCCAGGTAGGATCTCGATCTAATGTCCTTGGATCCCCTCATTTCCCAGCCTATATTAATTTTCCCAGAAAATCGAGGTTTTCATGATTTTCTCTCCGCAGAAAATTAGCTTACAAATCAAAGATACTCTATAGTGTGATTTTCCGGCCCTTTCTGTTGAATGGGCCCATTGAATAGATGTCCAAATACTAAAAGTCGAGTTCTGGCCCAAAATATTCGAGTAGAAAATCTTTGGTTTGCGCAGAAAAAAAGCATGTAAAAAGCTGATAAATCTGGGCCAGAGAGGAGCCCGATCCAATGCCCCTGAGTATCGTCGTTTCCCAGCCGATAAAGGTTTTCCCAGGAAAATTATGATTTTCATTATTTTCTCAACGCAGAAAATTAGTTTATAAATCAAAGGATACTCTATGGTGTGATTTTGCGGCCTTTTCTGTTGAATGAGCCCATTGGGTATATGTCCAAATTATAAAAGTCAAGTTGTGGCCCAAAATATTGGAGCAGAAAATTTTTGGTTTGCGCAGAAAAAAAGCATGTAAAAAGCTGATAAATCTGGGACAGGCAGGATCTCGATCCAATGTCGTTGGATCCCTTCATTTCCCAGCCTATATTAGTTTTCCCGGAAAATCGAGATTTTCATAATTTTTTCTCCGCAGAAAATTAGCTTATAAATCGTAGAATACTTTGGCGTCGTTTTTGAGGCTATGCTGGTAGATTGGCCGCCTAGCTTATGCCCGAATCCTAAAAATCGATTTTTCGCGAAAAATATTTGAGCAGAAAATGTTGGGTTTGCGCAGAAAAAAAACATGTAAAAAGCATGTAATTTTGAACTATTGAGCGAGTCGATCGGAGCACCTTGGCTGCCTAGCTTGACAGAGCTAGAGCAAAGACGTTGTCATGGTGGACCAATCACAGAATTGTATGATTGGGCGAACGTTGCCGCGTGGGTCAGTTGTACGGGCAACAGTCACTTCTCGTTTGGACACCAGACATATCGCTGTGCGAGTATTCGGTCCGTATTGTAATAGCCGATTGCATTTTAGAAATTCTTGTCGAGACCCGGGGCTCTACTGAGGGCTGTTTCGGACGGTTTGGGGAAGGCTTGAGACCAGATCTATCGTCATCAGGATTCAGTCGATTGGTGAGCGGTGAATTTATTTTAAAGTGTTAAAAGGTGTCTCACAAGAAGTGAGTTTGGCATTGGGAATTTTGATGGACACTTGGTCCGTGGCATTTGACGCAATTTCAGTTGTTATGTTATCAGGCCGTTGCTCACCCCTTGTTCGGCAGAGTCGTGGTTTACGGGTCCGAGTTCTTTCGGTAAATTTCAGTGATTCTAGTGTTTGTGATTGTTGATTTTGTCGACTCTCGTTACGCTATCGCCGTGTATTTAATATCGATTTTCGAGTATTAAGGCGAATTGTAATTCTCGAGGTCAGTCTTATTACCTCTTGAGATATTCTATCATTTTTCCCGGCCTCTGAAAGCCTAACTTCATCGCATTTAATTTTTGGCATAATCGTTCAGAGACCGTTGAATTATCGTAGTTATTATCCGAGGGATTGTAGCGTTTTTCGGCGTTCGAGCTGTTGTCTTGTGCCGGGTGACCTTTCGTCAGTTGCCGGCTGTGTTGTTTTCGTTTCTCGAGACAATCGCCCTCTCAATAGCTTGGAGTGCCAGATTCTTATTCTCGCCACTTTCGGTGGATGCTCTGATATCTCGGTGTAATGGTAGATTCCTCCACCGCGGTTATTTAAGACTCATTGGTAATTTCGCTAGTTATTCTACCGTTTGACCTTTTTCATGGACTACGGATTAAATGACTGTAAAATGACTGTTAAATGACGTATTTTGACTGTTTTTTAATTGACTAGTGTTTTATCTTTTGACATATCGCGGCTAGGGAATTGTGTTGTACCGAGTCTTCTCATCGTTTATTTATTATTTTGTAATTCGTCTTTGTGTTTTCTTTCCGAGAATTAAGTGCCTCGAATATCGAGAGTAAGACGGGGTTTTATCCATTATATTTCATTTGTAATCAGATTTTCGATTTTTAATCATCCTATTAAATTTATCTATTACCCTGCATTTCTGACTTCTTTTTAGTAAATTGCAACCCAGTCATTTCAAAATAATTTTTCGGAGCAGCATTTTGGAACCCAGCCGCCTCTGCGGACGATATACTGAGCTGTCGGCAGCTGTTCCTGCGTTGGTTTATTTTGTAGATTTCGGATTTCAGTTTTTGAGCATTTTGAGAGAAAACGTACTGGCGCTCAACTTTTGGTTATAAGATTTGGTTGCCGAGGGCTGCGTATTTTCGTACTGTTCCGCAGAGGTGCGAAATACGTCACAATAGATACCCGGTAACAAGCGGCGAGTTTCAAAACTTTTCTTGGCCGATACGCTACCGCATATCTCGATTATTCCATCAAGTGGCCCTCGACGCTGACAACCAGCCAGTGGTTGTCTCCAGACATTACATTATATGATATACATCCGTATAATATACATATGTTAAACACAATATGTTCTATTACAAAGATCGAAAGACTCCAACATGGCTAACTATTTATCATGAAAGAATGAGACAGAATGATTAATTGTATTCTTTTATTCATAAAATTCGTCATCTTCATAAGTAAAAAAAAATACATAAAAAAATTGAGTGGACATATTCTCGAAAAGTTCGGTGTATTTTCATAAGTACAAAAATCAAATTAGAAACACGACAAATTATTTCACTCAATTACAAAAATGGTTACAACGAATTGAACTATGGATAATACATCGATACCTTAATAATAAAGAAACGTAAATGCTGTGAACGTCCCATGCTCGTATGCTTATCTGTTATTAAGGTGTCGACATACATTTCTTCAATTGAATTTGTTGATTCTTTACTATATCAACTGTTAGCTTTTTCTGGCCGATATTTCAATGGATACCGACCGTGTTAAAAATCATAATTCATGAACCTACAAATACAAAATATTCATTAAAAGGCTTATTCCCTTTTTAGTTTGACCTTCATTCCTTCGAAAATAATTACTGTGAAAATTGCTCGACATTAATTGCAATAAATTTTCTTTCATCCGTAACTATATGAATACTAGGAATTTACAAAAACTCTTCACACCAATCATTAAGACATTGGTAGCAATCATTGGAGTGCTTGGAACTGCCTTGACAAACGTCTTTCATCCATTCTTGAAATAATTCTCGATTCTTCTTGAGGACTAGGTATTGACCCAGAACGACATATGCCTATAAATATACAAAAAAAAGTATTTTACTGAAACGAAACAAGGAAACATGTTTTGTGTTCTAAGAAATCGAATTTTCTATTTTTAGCATAATCAGTAATGAAATATTAAGGATATCCAAGTTAGTCCATTTGCTAGCTACCATTTGGTGTACATTTTTGGGGTTACTGGTCGACTTGATGTTGTTCGATGTTTTTTGGAGCGTAGAGTCGGAATTTGAAGGTCGTTTCGACGAGAACCGATGCAAACAAAAGTTATTAACAATTTCATTTTGTATAAGATCATATTATGTAAACAGTTATAGATAGGGAACCAAGTTTCAAACAAAAAATGTTTGATCTGTAAAAATACACATCTTTTATTCTATAACTTTTTCACCTAAGTAAGATAGATAAAAAGTTATCGGTGGTGGGCGGCGCGTTAGCACTTGCGTGAGATCTCGTGGCGTTCCGATGCGTCTATCGGCTAACTCAATGGAAATAGAAAAAAATATTTCAAATGAAAAATGTTATAAAATTTTACATATTATTAGTTATCTAATTTTTTCCCCTACAGGTAATCGTTGATGAGATATTAACGTTCTTGTGCTCCATGAGGAGGCAAATTACTCAGAACGTTTTTGTTTATTGCAGTTTCCCGCATAAACGGTTCGAGATATGCAAAAATATTTCGCATTCAAGTTGTTCCTTCATAAAAAAAGCATAGATTTAATCTAATTTTTTTATCCTATCTCCATTCTTTACAGAGATATAGCCCGTCAAATAAAAGCGCGGGCAGTCCATGCACTTACTATCCATACACTGAACACGATGCTGAGCGTGCTGTTGGCTCAACTAGTTGCGCAACTAGTTTATTGCTCATATCTCGGAATCTGAACGAGATATATGAAGTTGACAAAAGAAAATAATTATTCTCTATTAAATTCTAAGTCATGTATGTTTTCAAAATTTTTGTCAATCTTCCGTCCTACGAGCATTTTGTCAATCTCCCATACAACGAGCACCTAATTTCGGTGCTCCTTGTTTGCATCGGTTCTCGTCGAAACGATCTTCAAATTCGAATTCTAAGCCCTAAAAATGATCGAAAAAAAACAGTTCTATTTGCTATCAACAATTCAATTGTTGAAATCGCGCTAGTACCGACGTCGGTGGCCGAAGCGGCTAGGTGCGAGCCTAGTGTGCGAAAGGTTGTGAGTTCGATTCCCCGTGGAACCGAGTTTTTCAACCGGTGGCTTCGGCGAGCGGGAGGTCGCTAATATAGTGACCGCCTGTACGGGCATGGGTTTTCTGTGGTTTCCCATGCTACTCCTATGTTCTATAGGAGTCCGAATGCGGTGCAGTGTAGAATACACAGCCGCATGCATAGGGTTGGATAGGGCCGATTAGCCAATTAGAGGGCAGAAAGGGCCGGAATATATAAAAAAAAAAATCGCGCTAGTACCCTAACTATGGGAGATCGACAAAAATTTTCAAAACATAGATAATTTAGAATTTAATAGAGAATAATTATTTTTTTTGTCAATTTCATATACCTCGTTCAGATTCTGTGATATGAGCAATAAAATAGTTGCGCAACTAGTTGAGGGAACACCACGCTCAGGATCGTGTTCAGCGTATGGATAGTAAGTGCGTGGACTGCCCGCGCTTTTACATGACGGGCTATATCTCTGTGAAGAATGGAGATATGACAAAAAAAAATAAGATTAAATCGATGCGTTTTTTATGAGGGAACAACTTGAATTCGAAATATTTTTCCATATTTCGAACCGTTTATTCGCGAAACAATCCTTTAATAGAAAATCCAGTGTAACGTTTGTTGAAGCCAATATCTATTCGTCTATATTAAAAATATTACGATAATACTCTATTATATTATATTCCATACTATACTATCGTGACGAAGGGGCTTCGTTTTAGTCCTCGATTGGAGGTGTGGGAAATAAATAAAATAATCCGGAGGACGTTCACATGCACCGATCGTACATTTCGAGGTTAAGTCTAGTTTATAAGGAATGAGTGAGCCGATGTGTATCCACGAGGAGTCCTGACTCACTAGAGACACTAGGAGATCATCAGCCACCGGAGAGGACCATCTACAGGCCTGGGGAACGAGTCACAACGTCTTGAAATCAGGAAGAACACCAACCGAAAATTTTACATAGTCACACCCTTCACACCTGTCATAACATTGTCCCGCGGAGGAATTCAGATCTCCTGCGAACCCAAAAGAATATCCCACGAGGGCGTAGCACGTTCCGGAGCTCACACAACCACATACACGCAAACCGTCAATAGTATGGGTAATCGTTGAGGCCCATCTGCAAGGCAATCCTATACACCGGAAAGACGTCACAGATCACCTGACCACCAGAGATATGCACCTGAGAGAATGGACGGCACCACCGGACAGCACGTGGCCGGCGAAATATGCAAATGAGGCCGGGATTGGCTAATACTGGAATTCAGGGCCAATATCAAGGCCCGAGAGAAATGGAGTGAGACAGCATGAGATTGAGAGGGCAATGACGATTTCCGCCTTCATCTTCACTTCCATCTCTACTGTCAATCGCTTTGCATCGCTCTAAGTTTCTCTAATTTTCGTATCTATTGTGTGGGTCCAATTAAGAAGCTTTTCGTGCAAACTCGACAACGGAGGTGGGAACAAGGTTCTCCGGACCTTATCCGGAGGTTTTTGAGGCGACTGAGAACAATTTCGAGACGAAATACAGGCGGCGAATATCGAGGCGAATATTCTACTCATCGGGCGAACACGTGGCGAAGGACAGAGTCGAGGCGTAATATTAAGTCAGGACGAGTGATTAGAGTGAGTGTGCACGTATTAAATATTGTCATTGGTGCGACGGAGTCATTAGTGAGTACGAGAGCATTTTGAGGCTCACTGAAACTCCTGTCGGCTTCTCTGGCAGGAGGAATCTCATTGCGAACGGAGACTATCGACTCCATCTTGATAAAACCGCGTGGCTGTCGAGTCGGTGCTTACCGGAGCGAAATACAATAATTTATTGTAAGCGTTACGAGTATCTGAGCTACAGATAATATTGCGATATTATTATTATTTTATTTTCTTTATTTTTTAGGGGCATATCTCGGGTAGTATCGCAGGTAAGAGGCGTTGTGGAGGGCCAGGCAGTGTCTACAGACCTGGTCACCGTACATCTGCCATTGAGAAATTAATAAATGAACAACTGGGCCTCTTCAGTGTTTCTCCGGATAGCAATTCAACAGATATCTTTGCTTCCTAATTCTTTTGGATTGTATCGAGTAGAGTGGACCGGAGTTTCCGGCATTTTGTATTAGTATTATTATTATTATTATTGTTTTTGATTATTGTTCTTTCTTTCATTTTTCTTATTGAACGATAGCCTTATTTCATTTCTATTATTATTATTTTGGATGACGACCCGCCTGTAGCAAAATCATTTGTTTTTCTGTTTATAAAATTAGTTGAGTTCCATTATTCAGAACACAGACTGTTGAGTGACTCGATGATCTTTCTCTTTTTTGAACAATATCCTCGCCTCCAAAAATATAGAGTAAATAAATTAGATTAAGCATGAGCACACTGGACAACAAATAGGGAAAGGTGGACATTGCACTACATGACGCTGAAGTTAGCAGCCGACTTGGCAGCGAAAGTTCAGGGCCGTAGCAAGGATCTGCGGGGCCCCATACCTTAATATGAAAACTGAAAATTGTTCCTATTTAAGTTCTAAATTCCGAAATGATCTGGAACAGCCTCCCCATTCTCCACAATATGATCAACCCCCTTTGTTCAGGCCAAGGGGGTGGTAGGGAGATGAAAATCTCGATTTTTGTCTTTTTTTTGTGGAAGAAAAAATTTCTGCAACATAAATAGCCAGAACCACCAGCACATTGTTATAAAAAAAGATTAAACGAAACACCCTCGACCCCCAGGAAAATGATCAAGCCTTTCAGATTGGTCCAAGGGGGTGCTAGGGGGTGGAGAAATGAAATCTTCGCGTTTTTCAGGGGGAAAAAAATTCTCCGACTCATAATAAAAAAAACCACAAACAAATGTTAATGGAAAAATACTCAGTGCAACTCCCCCTACCCCCAGAAAAATCATCAAGTCGTTCAGAGTGGACCAAGAGGGTGCTAGGGGGTGAAAAAATTAAATTTTCGCGTTTTTCGGGCGAAAAAAAAATCGACTAATAATACACAAAACCACCAATAAATATTGATGAAAAAATACTCAGCGCAACTCCCTCAACCCTCAG
>NW_021681004.1:103181-106490 GCF_001412515.2 Diachasma alloeum
ATTTTTCTGGGGGTAGGGGGAGTTGCACTGAGTATTTTTCCATCAACAGTAGTTGGTGGTTTTGCTTATTATTAGTTGGAGATTTTTTTTCCCCCTGAAATACGCGAAAATTCCATTTTTTCACCTCCTAGCACTTCCTTGGACCACTCTGAAAGACTTGATTATTTTTCTGGAGGTTGAGGGAGTCTTTCCTAATATCTTTCAATGGAAATTTGTTGGTGGTTTTGAGTGTTTTGGAGCCAACAATTTTTTTTTCTTTCCCTCAAACATCAACAAGTAATGGTTCCAGAGGGGTAAGAATCTTCATGAATGCAGAGGGGTAATGTCTGAACATTTTTCGATGTCGATAATTGATTTTTACCCCGGTTTTTGAATCATGTATGCACTGGGCCCCAGGGGATCATGATACGCCCCTGTTCTGCTGCCAAGTCGGCTGCTAACTTCAGCGTCATTGCACTACCTGCTTCTGAAGGGTGAAGAGTTCTCAGGAATGTATTGTTTACGAATTATTTCCTCTATTATTGAGGCTCATATCGAGTTTACTGCAATAACCGGAATAAATATATTCAGAATATTTGAGAGATTAAAGAATTTACGTCGATTGCAACTTGTTGTCTCAACACGCGCCTTTTCACATTGCTTGATATTTTAGAAATACCAGACAATGTCACACTATATCATAATACATTAGGCATATATAATGTTATATGTAATATAACACAATATCGTATAATCTGTGTATGTTATTATTGTTATCAGTTTATTAATTAATTTGTTTTATTATCTACTGAGCGTGTCTAAACTCTGGGCGTTACTCGAATACGGAGTTGAACTCTATTCAAAACGGACTACATGGCCGATCGTTTGATACTGACTCGCGTTGATTTACGGTGACTCTACTACAGGCCTGGGCAAAGTGAGCTCTCCGAGCTCACCGAGCTCCCAACCCCAATTAGGCCAATGACCATAAAAAAAGGGGTGCTGTTGTATTGTGCAGGTAGTCGGAGTGGCGAGACCCAATGCTTGGGTTAGAGTGGGGGTATCGTTATATCAGTCAACACGCACAAAATTTGAATTTTTGAAAGAAAAATATGAATATTTTTCTTGATATATTTTGCATTGTTAAAAAATATCAATTGTTCATTTTTTTCTATATCAACTTCCGCATAAAATTCCGTTTAATAAATCACTCCAAATTGAATATTTCGGCAGCAAATGAATTGAAAAACACTGGTGAAAAGATTTTTTAATTTTCGTTAATATTGTTTGAACATTCCCTAAGCAGTATTTAAAAAATTCAATTGTGTTTTCCGCATTTCAGGAATTAAATGTTTAGCAAGTGACAGTCTTACTTAAATTTAAAAGATTTTTTACCTTAAAAACGCACGGAAACAAGAAATTTGATCATTTCATCTCTTGACTTTTTTTCATTATATCGATCCCACTGTTAAATCTTTGAAAATTCATCCATTTCCAGTTAACCACGAAAATGAATAATTACTACCGAAAAAAATCAAAATAATTAGCTGCAGAGAGTGACCGAGCAAAGATAATTGAAAAATGATCACAGATGAAAAAATCGAATAAACAGTCCTAGTTTTTTATTTTAATGAAATTCTATTGGATTCCTATAAAAATTCCATTGGTGTTTGGCCGACCATTATTTGGGATTTGTTCCAATATGAATATTGAAAGAATAAATAGATTCATAGGATGTTGGATAGATTCATAGGATAGGAATTTTGAGGGAGAGCGCGTGGCGCTCTCTCTGTCTAACTGCGCCCCTCTTCGTGCACGCTGCTACCCCCACTCTGACTACGCTGGGCCTCACGCAATTGGGGTATTGTATTCCGAACAATGGGTCTAATAGGGCTTTATGGCCGTGGCTCCCGAGGTTCCGACTTTGCCCATCCCTGGTCTACTAGATCTGAGCGTTGACGCGGAATAGATTTTCGTAATTGGCCGAGCTGATCGACCTTGGTCTTGGAGAAGTTGAGTTACGTTTCAAACAGTATTCTTGCCTATAATTCTTCCTCTCTCTGTCAACGTCTAATATTTTGGGTCTTCCAACTTCCACTCCCTGAGATAAGTCGGGAAAACGTTGTTAGTTGTCGATAAACTAACTGACGCCCAGTTAGTTTATCGACAACTAATCAATTATTTTGTCGTACTGAATTATAATAAAGTGGATTTCTTGAGCGCTGGTAGCCCTTGACCCAGGCCGCGTCAGGTGTAGGCCTTCTGCCCTTAGTCGAATCAGTGTTTTTCATTGTTTATTTAGTCGAATGTTTGTTATAAAATAAAAGGCCTGTCTCAGTATAGAATATAGTATAACATAGCATTATCGTAATATCTTTAATGTATGCTATCATCATTTATAAAAAATCTAATGACGCGATACGCCGAATAGACTGGTTCCAAAAACGTAACACTGAATTTATTATATATATAAAAAAAATACAATACGTTCCTGAAAGTTTTCCTTCGGAAAACTTGATTCTAACTTCAGAAATTTAATATAACACTATTCACTACAATTGACATGCATTGAACCCCATGGATTAGGACATGCGTGTGCGGAGCGCACGGACTAATCTAGTAAACAAAAATCTTCTAGGTAATTTGCCTCTTCACGGAGCACAAGAGCTTTAATATCTCATCAACAGTTGTAGGGGAAAAACTTAAATAACTAATAATATGTAAAATTTTATAACAAACATTTTTCATTTGAAGTATTTTTTTCTGTTTCTATTGAGTTAGCCGAAAGACGCGTAAGTGCTAACGCGCCGCCCACCACCGATAACTTTTTATTTATCATAATTAGGAGAAAAAGATATAAAATAAAACATGTGCATTTTTACAGATCAAACATCGTTTGTTCAACACTTTTTTCCCTATCTATAACCGTTTCCGTGATATGATCTTATAAAACATTGAATTGTTAATAACTTTTGTTTGCATCGGTTTTCGTCGAAACGATCTTCAAATTCGGATTCTACGCCCCAAAAAACACCGAAAAACATCAAATCGACCAGTAACCCCATAAATGTACACCAAATGAATAAATCCATTTTTTCGACCGTTATAGTAATAATTTCTGCGACGGTTGTGGGCCATAGTCGGTCAGATGCGGGTGAAAACAATAAAAAATAATCAAAACAACTCNACCAGTCTGAGACACTTGATAATTTTTCTGAGGGTTGAGGGAGTTGCGTTGAGTATTTTTTCATCAATATTTATTGGTGGTTTTGCGTATTATTAGTCGGAGATTTTTTTTTCCCCCCGAAAAACGCGAAAATTTCATTTTTC
>NW_021681004.1:112891-126802 GCF_001412515.2 Diachasma alloeum
TCAGTCAACACGCACAAAATTTGAATTTTTGAAAGAAAAATATGAATATTTTTCTTGATATATTTTGCATTGTTAAAAAATATCAATTGTTCATTTTTTTCTATATCAACTTCCGCATAAAATTCCGTTTAATAAATCACTCCAAATTGAATATTTCGGCAGCAAACGAATTGAAAAACACTGGTGAAAAGATTTTTTAATTTTCGTTAATATTGTTTGAACATTCCCTAAGCAGTATTTAAAAAATTCAATTGTGTTTTCCGCATTTCAGGAATTAAATGTTTAGCAAGTGACAGTCTTACTTAAATTTAAAAGATTTTTTACCTTAAAAACGCACGGAAACAAGAAATTTGATCATTTCATCTCTTGACTTTTTTTCATTATATCGATCCCACTGTTAAATCTTTGAAAATTCATCCATTTCCAGTTAACCACGAAAATGAATAATTACTACCGAAAAAAATCAAAATAATTAGCTGCAGAGAGTGACCGAGCAAAGATAATTGAAAAATGATCACAGATGAAAAAATCGAATAAACAGTCCTAGTTTTTTATTTTAATGAAATTCTATTGGATTCCTATAAAAATTCCATTGGTGTTTGGCCGACCATTATTTGGGATTTGTTCCAATATGAATATTGAAAGAATAAATAGATTCATAGGATGTTGGATAGATTCATAGGATAGGAATTTTGAGGGAGAGCGCGTGGCGCTCTCTCTGTCTAACTGCGCCCCTCTTCGTGCACGCTGCTACCCCCACTCTGACTACGCTGGGCCTCACGCAATTGGGGTATTGTATTCCGAACAATGGGTCTAATAGGGCTTTATGGCCGTGGCTCCCGAGGTTCCGACTTTGCCCATCCCTGGTCTACTAGATCTGAGCGTTGACGCGGAATAGATTTTCGTAATTGGCCGAGCTGATCGACCTTGGTCTTGGAGAAGTTGAGTTACGTTTCAAACAGTATTCTTGCCTATAATTCTTCCTCTCTCTGTCAACGTCTAATATTTTGGGTCTTCCAACTTCCACTCCCTGAGATAAGTCGGGAAAACGTTGTTAGTTGTCGATAAACTAACTGACGCCCAGTTAGTTTATCGACAACTAATCAATTATTTTGTCGTACTGAATTATAATAAAGTGGATTTCTTGAGCGCTGGTAGCCCTTGACCCAGGCCGCGTCAGGTGTAGGCCTTCTGCCCTTAGTCGAATCAGTGTTTTTCATTGTTTATTTAGTCGAATGTTTGTTATAAAATAAAAGGCCTGTCTCAGTATAGAATATAGTATAACATAGCATTATCGTAATATCTTTAATGTATGCTATCATCATTTATAAAAAATCTAATGACGCGATACGCCGAATAGACTGGTTCCAAAAACGTAACACTGAATTTATTATATATATAAAAAAAATACAATACGTTCCTGAAAGTTTTCCTTCGGAAAACTTGATTCTAACTTCAGAAATTTAATATAACACTATTCACTACAATTGACATGCATTGAACCCCATGGATTAGGACATGCGTGTGCGGAGCGCACGGACTAATCTAGTAAACAAAAATCTTCTAGGTAATTTGCCTCTTCACGGAGCACAAGAGCTTTAATATCTCATCAACAGTTGTAGGGGAAAAACTTAAATAACTAATAATATGTAAAATTTTATAACAAACATTTTTCATTTGAAGTATTTTTTTCTGTTTCTATTGAGTTAGCCGAAAGACGCGTAAGTGCTAACGCGCCGCCCACCACCGATAACTTTTTATTTATCATAATTAGGAGAAAAAGATATAAAATAAAACATGTGCATTTTTACAGATCAAACATCGTTTGTTCAACACTTTTTTCCCTATCTATAACCGTTTCCGTGATATGATCTTATAAAACATTGAATTGTTAATAACTTTTGTTTGCATCGGTTTTCGTCGAAACGATCTTCAAATTCGGATTCTACGCCCCAAAAAACACCGAAAAACATCAAATCGACCAGTAACCCCATAAATGTACACCAAATGAATAAATCCATTTTTTCGACCGTTATAGTAATAATTTCTGCGACGGTTGTGGGCCATAGTCGGTCAGATGCGGGTGAAAACAATAAAAAATAATCAAAACAACTCTATTACGTTGTCAAATTGCACAACGGTTCAAGTGCTCAAGGCACTCCTCTTCAGGTGCTTCATATATTTAATCTAGAAAAAGAAATAATACATATAGCAAGCAATGAAAACTATTGCAATAGCTATTGGAATATATGAAAAAATAGTTTTGACAATCATACCTTAATGCATAACGCTAAAGGAAAAAATAAAGCCAAATCCTAATTGCATAGCAGGTACATTACATCGTGCGCCCTAACCCTTAGACACAATGTCCGCTTGCTAATGTGTTCCGAGGGCAAAAACCAAAACCAAAAAACATAATGTTGAATCATTCCTAATATGAAAAAACGCGAAAACGACATATCGAGCAAAATAAATAAATAGTTAGTCAAATAAAATTGTAAGTTTGTGAAAAGTCAGAAGATAAAGAAACCTAGTATCATTGAGATCGCGGTGAAGTGAGGCCAGAAAGGTACCCATTCACCAAGGCTCAAAAACCATAGGATTTATGTTGTTATGTCCTACCGAAGTTACTAGGAGGACAGTGGCGCCTTTTTAAATATGGAGCACCAAACTTAAAAATTGTGGATTCGTTAGCCGCTAAACCTCTGATGAGGACTCCATCAAAGTTGACTCGTTTAATGACAGGATAATTGGATTAAAGGTTTCTTCGTAAATAAATCCCAACACTAGTGCTGAGGAAAGCACATTAACACTTTTATTCAATAAACTTTTGACTTTAAAGATTTTAAACTTGAACTACCAAAACTGAATAAACTTATAAAAATCTCTAAAAGCTCTAAAGAAAAACTAATTGAAGAGAGAAGCTCGAAAAGTTGTCGGAACAACAGCCAAGATAGGACTGGCTCCATCTTAAACTTAAAACTAAGGGTTGGGTCCATACATCCCCACTAGACTAAAAGTTGCGCGCGCAATCTTGGCCTGGAGGAAAGGGAAGAGGGGTAACTCGAAAGACAAATCGGGAAGTGAAAGAGGGAGAAAGGGGAGCGTATGATGTCAACAGTTTTCCTCTTGAGGGGTCTCAGGCCCTTCAGTCTAGCGATACAATGAATAAAGGGAAACTCAACACGTGTGGAACACGTGAAACATAGAAACTTTCGATATATCTCAGAACTGAGATTTTATAATTTTACGACCGTGACCGTCGAGTTTATTTTCTCTCTGAATTTCGGATTTTCGAGAAAACTATTTGTTGTGACGAATTTTGGGGAGTTATAAATTTGAGAAATAAACTCAAGTACTTGACATTTACGATTGCCAGCAACGGTTTTTCTCACGCCCCGTGATGTTACTTTTCGTCCCTTGTTCTTTGTCCTTTCATTCTTGAATTTTCTCAGTATTTTAAAAATCTCAGACGTTATTTTATATTTTTTAAAAATATTAATTCGAATCTCGCGGACTAATATGGCTGATCAATAGTGCTAACTATAAATTCAGCGTCGAGACATCACAATGTCCCTAGCATTAAAAACGTCAGAAGAGGGAAAACCCCAGTCAAATTCAAACTAGCATGTTATTAAGTTCATTTCCAGAATTTGAAGGATCGACACTCGAACATCCAACTGGGTGATGCATTAAAGAATGAGTATGAATAAACAATAAAAAACCTTCAGAACACAACAGCACCAACTAACCTTGTGGTTATAAAAATCAAACGGAAGGTTTGAACTACCTGTCCGCCCCCATCCCCGAAAACCTAGTGAAATTTGATCACCTGATCATAAACATCACTTAACTTTGAGCAATCGTTCATGAAGTTCACTGTGACATCATTAAAGTTCTTAATATAAATCATCTCAAGAATATCCCTCTTAAATGGATTAGTTGTTCTGTCTAAAATTCTTGAATCATTGAAATTGAATTTATGACGTGTCATACCTACATATTTAGCAAGACCAGTTGAATAATTTTTTGGGTTTTTTTCACTATTTATGTGTTCCTTTTTTCGTTCACCGAAAAACCTCTTTGGTTGCCCTATATAGCACTTCTCACAGTTATCACATGGAATTTTATAAACTTACGAGCACTTTGCTCAATTTATTGTCTACAGTGGGAATAGACTTAATGTCATATTTATCACAGGTGCGTTTCATTTTGAAGGACCTTGTGGATATAGTAAAAATACTGTTTTCTTTAGGTTAATCCCCTCAGCAAAATCATCGCTAGGTGTTAGTCCGGAAGAAGCCATCATGTCATTCACCCTCTGGGTTACCGTGGAGGTAGGAGTATCGGGACAGAAAGGAGTATCTGGACACCAAGCGCACTTCTGTTAATAATTCTTGATTTTAGACACTTATTTAACCTCAAATCACCGCCCATCAAAAGTTAATGGAACGAAAGATATTTTTTTTACTTATTAAACAGCGGTTTTTTACTCTCAGGGGTAAATTGATATTTAAAATTAATTTTTTTCGGCGGTCAATCGTATCGCGATGCCTCCAGCGGCCGTTGCGTAACTAAAAAGGTTAGAGTTGCTCGTCAGTGTATTGTCGTGAAAACAGGAAAATGTAAGTGAACATTACAATGTAGCTTATTTAAATAGGAACATAATTATGTAAAATAAGTTTAGAGACCTTCAAAAGACTTTAAAATACCCGCAAATAAGAAAAATCACGTATCCAGGTACTGCATCAGATTGCTTTGAACTGATGCAGATTTTGACAAGAAATGTCAAAATGTCAGACAGCAAAAGTTTAAATTGAGGTTATAATGGGCACAAAACAAGTATCCGTCTACTGCATCAGATCGCTTTGCAACTGATGCAGTAGACGGACACTTGTTTTGTACCCATTGTAACCTCAATTTATACTTTTGCTGTCTAACATTTTGACAATTCTTGTTGAATGTGAGAGGTGAATCGATATCACCTGTATTAATCCATTAATTGTATATTGTAGGGGGAAAATAAAAAAGCCGGTTGAAAGAAAACTATTAAAAAAATAAATCGCAAATAATTATGTTACATTAATTTTCACAAATTTTTATATGGAGTTCTGTTTTGCAACCATTTATCCAATAAATGTTCAAACTTATCAAACTGTATCAATTATTTGGCAGTACGCGTACAGAAAACCATACTGTCTAGATACTCCACCCTCACTTGTCTGGATACTGCACCCAGGTGCATTTTGGTGTCCAGATACCAGCCTTAAGACTGCTTCCGAGACTTAATATATTTATGCCAATATTAATTTAATCATAAATAATTTCCACAACTATTTGACTTCCTTTTGTTCGAAATATGATCAGAATCACTTTCCATTCGTTCAATTTATTTATTTCCGATTTGGCTTATGAAATTAACGTGTTTTGCCGTCGAAAAATTCTTAGATGTCCCGATACTCCTACCTCCACGGCACAATCCGATTTATGAAACTGATGAGATAATTATTAAAAATTAGAACCTTCCTAATGAACTGCAAATTCTTGTCGAAAAATTCCGGACTCGAAATTCTAAAAACCCTGTCAACAAACCCCTTTACTACACCTATTGTATGCGTCATGGGATGTGATGAAGTGAAATTTAACATGCCAGCTGAAAAAGTAGGTTTCTGGTACCAATCAAAAACTAGTCCAGTATTTCTCCTTATTAGAAGCACATCTAAAAAAGGCAAAGTGCCTGCGCTCTCAAGCTCATGGGTAAATTGCAATCTTGGATGATTGTTATTAAAAACATGTAAAATTTCATCAACTTTATCAACAGGGACTGCCGTGACAATGTCATCGACATATCTGTAAAAAAATGGAATTTCAAAGCTAAGTTTTTTTATGCAAGACTCTTCGAGCAGCCCCACGATAAGATCTGCACAAATGGGGGGTAGTAGACTCCCTATCGGTAGGCCGTAAATTTGTTCGAAAAACTGCCCATTGAAGGAAAAATAAGGATTGTGCATGCCAGTATCAACAGCCCTAATAATCTCATTATATGGAATGATGCTCTTTAACTTTGATCTATATTTTATGATGGCGTCCGCCACCAACTCAATGGGAGCGTTTGTATATAAGGCTGTAACATCCAGAGATATCAAGACGTATTCGCGAGGCACTTCAACATTCCTCACTTTCTCAACAAAATCAAAACTATTATATGTTCCACCTTCAGTGGTGCCAAAATATCATGAACAAATCTCCCCAACACATGAAGCGGCCCATTAATAGATGACACAATGGGTCTGAAAGCCAACTGTTGTTTCTAAATCTTAGGAAGAAGATATAATCTGGGCATGACACAATACGACCTAATCAAAAAATCTCTAGTCATCTTGGAAATATACTTCTTGGCGCACCAAGACTCCAACAAACGAGTACAAAGTTTTTGCGTGGCTAACGAGTTGTCACCAACATTAGAGGGGAAATACGTGTTAAAATCCTACAACATTGTCATCCCCGCCTGGATATAATTCCCCCCATTTTAAAGCCACAGTTACATGCCCCTTGTCCGCTCCTGTTATCGAGATACGCGGTAGCGCATCGGCCCAGGTAAGAATTGATGATAGAAACAGGGCTCGTCAAGCCCTGGACCAAGGTTCGGAAATGCTCAATCAGGGCTGGGGCTCAGCCTTGGATCAATCCTCCTTCAGCCCTAAAATGATAAACTCGTTTCAGGCTTAGTCCGTAAGGCTTGAACGAGGCTCGGTGCCAAGTCTTGATTCAAGCCTTGAATTACCACATTTTAAAGGCTCAATCGAGTTTCGGCTAAATAAACTGGAGTATTGTTGACAGATATTTCTATAAACAATTTCTTATTGCTTCATAACCCTTTTTAGGAATTTAGAGTAGCCTATGAAAGAGAGTGCAGTCGGACCGTACATCACTGTTGCTAAGCGTTGTTGGTGATTGTGATTGTCGGTTAATTAACAATGGATGGGAATAAAATTATTATCACCATTAGATTCTATTAATTATTCGTCCTGGATTATTACCGCGCACCTGGAAAGTGAAATACAATGAAATTAAACATTAAAAAATTTGCTCCTCTGCTGGGACTCGATCCGGGGTCCTTCTGATCCGTAGACAAGCGCGCTATTTTTTTTGTTTAACCATGTTTTTATTGAATAGACGACAGTATATTTACATATGTATAGTCATTTACAAGAAAGATAAAAACAGGTATATAAAAAAATTTAATGGAAATTATTTGTGCTATAGTAAACAATGGCCACTTTGTAGCTCTCGTGTTTATTTCGGTGATGTGTTTTATTTTGTTTAATTTCATGTTTATATTGTTGTTTCAAGGCTCTTTTCAGGAGCTTTTGAATTATTTTTTGTTGAGGCGCCCAAAAAAAAAAATTAAAAAAAAAACAGTAGTTTTTTTGTGTGTGTAATTGATAGTGAAAAAAAGGCGCTATATTAATAACAAGATTAAAGAGAAATAAAATAATATTATGGGGATCCTATTTTATTTTTTATTTTTGAACTTTTTTTGTCGGAGTAAAGTATTATTATCGGTTGATTTTGTTTTGATTACCACATTATCTAGTTTATCTATTTAAATTCATTAAAAATATTCAATACTGACATTGTTTCAGTACTTTTTGTTATTTTTTTTATTTTATTCTAATGAATGAAAAAAAAATTTTATGGAGGACAGAAATTATTTCTTCTTCTTCTATTTTGGTTTTGATTTCTATTTTGTTCTTTATATATTTCGTATTTAATATTCAATTCTTGCATAAATTTATCGTTATTTTCAAGCCACCAGTATTTTTTTTTACTCGATAAAAATCATCAATGTCCATGTTAGGAATGTCTCTAGAATATTTTAATTCGTGGTTTAGAAAATCATGAATCGGGATTCTATTGTTCTTTTTGTGTCTTGGAATATGATATAAAACTGGTCTATTCATTTCGTCTTGGAATAGATCAGTTTTATCATATTCTGTGAAATATTGTGGCTTTATATTGCCACATCTGGCTCTGCCAATCGCTTCATCACGCTGGAAGACTGTGAGATTATTTATAGTTTCATTTTTAATATTTTTCAATTTTTCGTAGTAATTTCTCGCTAGTTTTAACATGAAGTTATCGATCCTAGGAACTTTTGCGCGATCGTAAAGGATTTTATTACTAACTCGATGTTGGTAATTTGAGTGTTCAGATCTATATATAAACATTGAACTTCTGAGACATTTTCTCTCGAATAGTCTCAGACATTCCATTTGATGGGCTCCCAAATTCCAAAGAATCTCAACACCATATGTTAGTAGGGGTCTGATTAGCAGGAGATAACATATTATCCTCGCTCTTTTATTAATGTGTTTGTTATGAAAAAAAAATCCTAAAGATTTGTAGCGTTTTCGGGCTTTCTCAATTTGTATGTCAATATGTTTAGAGCATCTGGTGAGTTCGTCGATATTTATTCCTAAATATTTAACTATATTTTTATGAGGAATTATTGTTTCATTATTTGTGTTATTGTTTATTATTTCAATTTCAAAATTTTTAACGCAGTTTTTTGTTTTTTGAGACATACCTGCATAAGGATTTCTGAATAATATTGTTTCACTTTTGGCTGGGTTAACTCTGAGATTCCATATTGAATACATTGCGTTTACTTTGTTTATTAGTGGATTCAGGATTTCGGCAATTGAATTTCCATTTCTTCCAGAGACATATTATCCTGTCATCTGCGTATGCAATTGAATGTGTATTATTGTTATTATTAAGGTCAAAAGAATTAATCATGTGAGCAGTATATAGAAAGAATAAACATGGCGAGTTAATAGTGCCCTGTTGTAGTCCCTCTTTAATTTGAAAAATAGAACTCAATAAATTGTTATGGTTAATCACTTCCTTAACTGTGGCTGTTTTCCACGTTTCAGGGTAGTAAGAATTATTCAATGAGTTTCTGATTATTATAGTTACATCTTTTACCATTTTATCGGGTAGGTGTTTAATTACTATTGACGGTATTCTATCATTGCCGCTGGAGATTTTATTCGGGAGATATTTTAGTATTAATTTGATCGATAATTGAGAAGGAAAGTAATGTTCATAGTTCTCAATATGTTCAGCATTTAAGGCTAAGTTTTCTGAGCTGAATGTTGTTATCGAAATATTATTCTTGAGGTCTTCCTCCATTTTAGTTTTAAAATTATTCACTCTATTATCTATTAGTTCTGTGAATCTGGTATTTTCGTTCAGATATCTTGGTGAGTTTATTCTTTGGTAATGAGCTCCAATTGTGTTGATTATTTCTATCTCATCATTTATTATGAATTTATTATTATTTGTAGGGATTTTATTGAGATCGCAATTGGCTTCTCGGAGAAGTGCGTCATCTGCTGTGTTTATTTTTAATTCTTTGATTATTTGTTTTTTCTTCGGACGGAAAACGTTATTAATTGTGGGCATGAATTTCTTAGTATCTTTATAGTTGATTTTTTTATATATACTAGCCAAGACGCGCGCTTCGCGCGCGCTAGTTAGGCTGCATGGTTCTGATACTGAATTCGACACTAAAGAACTGATGCAAATATTTGTATTTGTTCTTCAATCTCGAATTCTTGAGTCAAATTCTTGATTGCATCGACTGATCGAAGTCACTTGACAACTGCACCAATAAGAAACTACATCAAAATTGCAATGTTCCCAGCGAATGGAACCAACGTAATGTCTATACACAGAAAAACATTCCTAATTCAAATCGAATATTAAGCCCTTAATCGAACCGATTAAGATTTAAATAAATCAAGAATCACACCAAGCAGATTTCATTAATTTGGATTGGGTATATCCAAACAAGTCATAGTGATTTTTTTTTAAATAGAAGTACCCATTTTCGCCTAAAACTTTTATAAGTCTGCGAAAAATGGCTGAAATAAAGTGGTTAATCTCTTAATTTGGAGTTTATTCAATGAGCTTCATGTCGGACATAGAATTTCTACGAGGTTTTCTACGAGAAAGACCAGCTCGGGACAAAACACTGAAATAACAACTTTCCAATTTGTGACTTACAAAATCTGACACATACACCACATAGCATACAACCCGCATCGTCACAATTGGAAGAACGAAAAATGCCCTCTAAGGATGAACTATTGATTTCTTCGCTGATTCGACTCAAAGCGCTACAAAAATCCATCGCAATTTGAATTTTCGAGTAACCCATGGAGGAATAAATGTTTGCCAAAAAATCTCATGAGTCTGCGAAAAATGAGCTTCACAACTGATATGCGATTTCTACTGATAATCAAGTCAGAAAATAATAATTCAGGACAAAACGATGAGAAAATGTGAAATTTTCAATTTGTGACATGCCAAATTCGAAACATAATTACCTACAACAATGGATCAAGTGGACGGAATGAAGAAAAATCGTACGTAATTTTGAAGATGTCATTGAGATCTTCAAATTGGTGTGAAATAAATCTACATTGGCCAAGTACAAAGGTTCAAAAATGAATGAAAAGGCCGAATTTTGGGGTGTGACATGAGCTTCGAAACAGCAACAATCTCCAATGAATTCCTGAAAATTCAATCAAATCGTATTCTATACATCACAATTTGAAGAACCAATTACACCCTTCAAGATGATATGCTAACTTCCCCGCTGATTCAACTCAAAGAAATAGAAAAATCCAGCCAAAGTTAAATTTTCAAGTTAGACGCGAAAAAACAATTTTCTTGCAATAAAAGAAAAAAATGAAGAAAAATAACAATTCTTTGCCTGTAAGTTCCATAGTGAGAATGAGAAATGACCAGAATCCAATAATTCCCTTATCAATTTGAGTATAAAATATATATGGTTTATCAAAAAGGGAGAACGGCATTAGCATGCAAACCCGAAAAAGGACCAGCGTCACGATTACGAATTGCCCTATTGGGGATCAGAAATATTATGCATCATTTTGAAGAAAAATAAATACCCTTCAAAATGGTATATGATGAGTTTCATTCGCTTCAGAAAATCCAATCCAAACTGACTTTACGATAAAATTATGGAAATTTATGTTCTGAATAGGATCTTTTATAAATGAATGGAAATTGCAGATAAATGAATGAATCAGGCTGAAGTAATTCAATGTATTTGCAGCTTAGTATGAAATTTCTCTATAGATTCGGACAGAAACCGAGAATGTCTCGTCATTGAGAGGAAGAAATTGGCACTTTTCAACACGTGACATGCTAAAATCGTTACATCATCGTTTATAACAATTCATGTAGTGAATCGAATGGATAATATAAAGTATCAATATGAAGATCTCGATGAGACCTTCAAGTGGACATGTGACATATCCTCTCTAGTCAAATCTGAACCCTAGAAAAACGGTAAAAACTGTAATTTTTTACGTGTGAGATAACATAAAGAATAGAAACAATCTGCAATAATGGATATGAATTCCATTGGATCAGAATTGTTATGCATCATTTCAAAGAACGATAAATATTCTTTGGGATGGTATATGAATTGTTTAACTGGCTCGACCGATAGTTGCAGAAAAAACCGATCCAGGCTGAATTTACAGTAAAATCGTAAAATTTCATTTTTTGGATAGAACTTTTCATAAGTTAATGAAAATTAAAGATAATTGAATAAATCAGGGGTCAATTCGTAGGTGATTTCATATATTTTCACCTAGGTATGGGATATCTCCATATATTCTAATAGAAACCAAGCAAATCTTGCTATTTAGGAGGAAAAACACAGAATTTTCAAAATGTGACATGCTAAAATCGCTACATTATCGCTTATAACAATTGATTTAAGTGATGGAGCAGATAATGTAGAGTATCAATTTGAAGATCTCGATGAGACCTTCAAATTGGTCAAATCTAAGGCCTCGATAAATGGTAAAAACTGTCATTTTTAAGGTGTGACATAACGTAAAAAATGGAAATAATCTGCAATAACTCAATGAAAATTGGAGTAAATGACATTTATCATACACCATTTTAAAGAATATAAAATGCCCTTCAAAATTATATATGGAGATTCCCATCCAGTTCACACAGAAGTCCCAAAATCCCCAACGGAAGTGAATTCTTAGAGTAAACCATAAAAATTTGATTGTCGTATAAAAACTCTCAAAAGTCGATGACAAATGGAGATAATTGGATAAATCAAGGATCAATTCCAAGATAATTTGATATATTTTTAGCTAAGAATGAGATATCTTCACAGATTCCAACACAAACCAAGCAAATCTTGCTATTTAAGAGGAAAAACACTGAATTTTCAGAGTGTGACATGCTAAAATCGGTACATTATCGCTTATAACAATTGATTTAGGTGATGGGGCAGATAATATATGATATCAATTTGAAGATCTCATCGAGATCTTCAAATTGATATCATATATATTGACAATTTGAGAATTTTTATGGTTTACTCTAAGAATTCACTTCCGTTGGGGATTTTGGGACTTCTGTGTGGACTGGATGGGAATCTCCATATATAATTTTGAAGGGCATTTTATATTCTTTAAAATGGTGTATGATAAATGTCATTTACTCCAATTTTCATTGAGTTATTGCAGATTATTTCCATTTTTTACGTTATGTCACACCTTAAAAATGACAGTTTTTACCATTTATCGAGGCCTTAGATTTGACCAATTTGAAGGTCTCATCGAGATCTTCAAATTGATACTCTACATTATCTGCTCCATCACTTAAATCAATTGTTATAAGCGATAATGTAGCGATTTTTGCATGTCACATTTCGAAAATTCTGTGTTTTTCCTCCTAATATGTTTGAAAATTCTGTGTTTGTCATTTTGAAGGTCTCATCGAGATCTTCAAATTCATATACTATGTTATCTACCCCATCACCTAGGTTAATTACTGTAAGCGATAATGTAGCGATTTTAGCATGTCACGTTTTAAAAATCTCCATGTTTTTCCTTTGAATGGCCAAATTCACTCGGTTTGAGTTGGAATTTGTGAAGATATTTCATACTTATGTGAAAATAGATTGAATTACCCAGGAATTGACTTCTGATTTACTCAATTATCTTCATTTTTCATTCACTTATGAGGGTTTTTAGGTAAAAAATTGAATTGTTATGGTTGACCCTAAACATTGAGTTTGGTTGGGGTTTTCGGTACTTCCAAATATTCATCCACTATTTTGAAGCGCATTTTATGTTCTTCAAAATGATGTGTGATAAATATAATTTAATCCAATTTTTATTGCGTTATTGCAGATTATTTCCATTTTTTCCGTTATGTCACACCTCAAAAATGACAGTTTTTACTATTTATCGAAGCCTTAGATTTGACCAACGGGGATTTATTATATTTAAATTTGAAGATCTCGATGAGATCTCGATGAGTACCTCATCGTACCTCATGAGTACCTAATTAGGTGCCTGTTAGGTGGCTGTTAGGTGGCTACGTGTTTTGGTGTAAAAAAGGGTAAATGATACCTGGAACGATTATGGATGTAAATCTATGAATTATTAATGAATTTTAGTAGCTTTAATGACATTAATTTCCATTAATTAAGGAAAATAATAGTTTGCGTATTGAAAGGGAAAATAAATCAGTAGGGGGAACGCCGCCGGATGGCGGCAGTGTCGACTTCTCGCCCAGGCCGATAAAGTCGGCAGCAGTGGCGGGAGAAAATTGATTATCCAATAGGTTCATATTGGCATTTTTTTAAATTAGTTTAATTCTGTACTGACCCAATTGCCCTACGTGAACAATGTTATCGCAAATAGATATGTAGGAGGAGAATGCTGCGGGTCAAATAGGGGCGAAGAGGGGCATCAAATAATTAGATAAATAAAATAATGGAATCTAAAAATTTTGAACTTTGTGAGAAGTGGGGGGAAGGGTATGTATACGGAG
>NW_021681004.1:127338-127628 GCF_001412515.2 Diachasma alloeum
ATTATATTTCTATAAAATTTATCGCCCCCGGAAACATGCGCAGATTTTTTATAAATTAAAAAAAAATGAATTTCGGGGAAAATACATGAGTATGCGGTTTCTCCGGGGGGTTGAAGACACCCGCCTATATCCGGAGGGATGAAAATTTAGAGGGGTGAGGAGGAGGGGTTTGAAATTATATTTTTATAAAATTTATCGCCCCCGAAAACATGCGCAGATTTGTTATAAATTTAAAAAAATGAATTTCGGGGAAAATAAATGAGTATGCGGTTTCTCCGGGGGGTTGAAGA
>NW_021681004.1:127854-128296 GCF_001412515.2 Diachasma alloeum
TTTTATAAATTAAAATATGAATTGCGGAGAAAATACATGTCTATGCGGTTTCTCCGGGGTATTTTCCCCGAAATTCTTTTTTTTTTTAATTTATAAAAAATATGCGCATGTATCCAGGGGGATAAATGTTATAAAAATGTAATCTCAGACACCTTCTCCTCACGCCCCTCAATTCTTATCCCTCCGGATATATGCGGGTGTCTTTAACCCCCCGGAGAAACCGCATAATCATGTATTTTCCCCGAAATTCATATTTTAATTTATAAAAACTCAGCGCATGATTCCAGAGAGGTAAATTTCATAACAATGTAGTTTTAAACCCCACCCCCTCGCCACCCTAAATTTTCATGCCTCCGAATATATGCGGGTGTTTTCAACCCCCCGGAGAAACCGCATAATCATGTATTTTCTCCGAAATTCATATTTTAATTTATAAAAAATC
>NW_021681004.1:129317-132852 GCF_001412515.2 Diachasma alloeum
CTTCCCCCCACTTCTCACAAAGTTCAAAATTTTTAGATTCCATTATTTTATTTATCTCATTATTTGATGCCCCTCTTCGCCCCTATTTGACCCGCAGCATTCTTCTCCTACATATCTATTTGCGATAACATTGTTCACATAGGGCAATTAGGTCAGTACAGAATTAAACTTATTAAAAAAATGCCAATATGAACCTATTGGATAATCAATTTTCTCCCGCCACTGCTGCCGACTTTATCGGCCTGGGCGAGAAGTCGACACTGCCGCCATCCGGCGGCGTTCCCCCTACTGATTTATTTTCCCTTTCAATACGCAAACTGTTATTTTCCTTAATTAATGGAGATTAATGTCATTNTAATGTCATTTAAGCTACTAAAATTCCTTAATAATTCATAGATTTACATCCATAATCGTTTCAGGTATCACTTACCCTTTTTTACACCAAAACAAGTAGCCACCTAACAGCCACCTAACTTAAGTGGCTGCTTGCATCCCAGGGAAGTTATTTATATTTAAAAGGGAATCTAGTAATGCTATATCTAGAAAAGATTGCGTAGACAAGCGCGCTATCCACTGGGCTACCTGCGACTCCTTACGATGATACATTTTTTTCGGGTATAAAAATTCAACTTGTGTTAGTGTTATTTTAGGGTTAGGGTTGACTATCAAAACACAGAGCTGGGGACAAAGGCGACACACTACGGTTTAGTACACTTGAGGCGACACAAGTGTAGTACCGCTCTTCTATAGGAAAAATGCTTGAGTTACACCTCCCTGTCTCAAAGGCTTGAATCCCACCATAACCTAAAAAAACCATCCGTCTGTCAATGAGGTGTGATAATCAGGGCCCGGAAGTTCGTGTCGCTAAAAGCATGGGGGTGCCGTGCCTGAATCGAACAATGAAAAAAAAAAACAAAACAACTGGAATGTTAGAAAATTGGAGGTTGCGTTTGATTTAATTTTCTGAAATTGATGTTTTTTCTTTTTTTTTTTTCGAACACTTGAGATTTTATTCGGGTGTAAAGAGGCGGGGAATGGGATGATCCATAATTATAGGATCGAATTGATAAATAGAGTCCCTGTCCTAAATGACGGGAAAATTATGTGAAAATAGTGTACATTGCCACACTATATTCACATAATTTTCCCGGCAATATACTCCACAGCCTCTTAGATTCACCCTAGGTGAATTTATTTTATTGGAGATGCTGGAGAGGATAACTATAGCCATCCTGGAATGTGTCCTAGGTGGACACCTGTTGGGACTGCTGGAAAAAAGCCTCTTAGGTGTCCTTCTGAGTGTCCTAGATAGAATCCTGTTGAAACTGATGGGAAAAATTCTTCTTAGTGTCTTTCTGAGTGTCCTAGGTAGAATCCTGTTGGAACTGACGGGAAAAATCTTTCTTAATGTCCTTCTGAGTGTCCTAGGTAGAATCCTGTTGAGACTGCTGGGAAAAATCCTTCTGGGTGTCCTTCCGAGTGTCCTCGGTAGATTCCTGTTGGGACTGCTGGCAAAAATCCTTCTACCTTCCCCGGAAGGAGTCCTTTCAGGTGTCCTTCTGAGTGTCCCAGGTGGAATCCTGTTGGGAATCCTGGCAAAAATCTTTCTAGGTGTCCTTCCGAGTGTCCTTGGTAAATTCCAGTTGGGACTGCTGGGGAAAATCCTTCTAGGTGTCCTTCTGAATGTCCTAGGTATAATCCTGCTGAGACTGATTGGAAAAATCCTTCTTAATGTCCTTCTGAGTGTCCTTGGTAGACTCCTGTTGGGACTGCTGAGAAAAATCCTTCTAGGTGTCCTTCCGAGTGTCCTTGGTAGAATCCTGTTGGAACTGATGGGAAAAATCCTTCTAGGTGTCCTTCTGAGTGTCCTAGGTGGAATCCTGTTGAGACTGATGGGAAAAATCCTTCTGGGTGTCCTTGGTAAAATCCTGTTGGGACTGCTGGGAAAAATCCTTCTAGGTGTCCCTCCGAGTGTCCTTGGTAGATTCCTGTTGGGACTGCTGGGAAAAATCCTTCTAGGTGTCCTTCTGAGTGTCCTATGTATAATCCTGTTGGGACTGCTGGGAAAAATCCTTCTAGGTGTCCTTCCGAGTGTCCTTGGTAGAATCCTATTGGAACTGATGGGAAAAATCCTTGTAGGTGTCCTTCTGAGTGTCCTAGTTGGAATCCTGTTGAGACTGATGGGAAAAATCCTTCTGGGTGTCCTTGGTAAAATCCTGTTGGGACTGCAGGGAAAAATCCTTCTAGGTGTCCCTCCGAGTGTCCTTGGTAGATTCCTGTTGGGACTGCTGGGAAAAATCTTTCTAGGTGTCCTT
Organism: Diachasma alloeum; assembly: GCF_001412515.2. Taxonomy (NCBI): domain Eukaryota; kingdom Metazoa; phylum Arthropoda; class Insecta; order Hymenoptera; family Braconidae; genus Diachasma; species Diachasma alloeum. Next base: position 131,633 of record NW_021681004.1, read on the forward strand.
CTGAGTGTCCTAGGTGGAATCCTGTTGAGAATGATGGGAAAAATCCTTCTGGGTGTCCTTGGTAAAATCCTGTTGGGACTGCTGGGAAAAAACCTTCTAGGTGTCCCTCCGAGTGTCCTTGGTAGATTCCTGTTGGGACTGCTGGGAAAAATCCTTCTAGGTGTCCTTCCGAGTGTCCTTGGTAGATTCCTGTTGGGACTGCTGGGGAAGATCCTGCTAAATTTCCCTCTGAGTGTCCCAGGGGGAATCCTGTTGGGACTGCTGGCAAAAATCCTTCTAAGTGTCCTTTTGAGTGTCCTAGATAGAATCCTGTTGCGACTGATGGGAAAATCCTGTTGGGACTGCTGGCAAAAATCCTTCTAGATCTCGTTCTGAGTATTCTGGGGAGAATCGTGTTGGGACTGCTGGAAACAATCAGTGTAGGTATCCTTCTGAGTGTCTTAGGTAGAATCCTTCTGGGAATAAAAATCAATCAAAAAAAAAAAATCATTTTGGTTGTCGTTGGGAAGTTTTAAGTGGCATCCTGTTGGATCGTCCACCTGATGAATTCACTATGAATCGTCCTATGCTAGACAATGCATACTTTTATACAGAGTGTTTCAGAAGTACATGTACATCTGAACATCCTCGGATCAGGGGGTGATTCTGAGCAGAAAAGTCCTCTTGCACTTTTAGATCAGACTCACCCCTAAAAAGTTATTGGCAATTAAGGGTGGGCCAATGGGGAGTGATTTTTAAGCGGGCGCACATCCATGTGATATGCAGCATATGTGTGTGTGCCCGCCCCACCATTCTACGAGACAAAAGAGCGCAACGATATTGCTCTCTCTCTCTCTCTCTCTCTCTCTCTCTCTCTCTCTTCGCTGGAATGACGAAGAGGGGAGAATGAATGGGGGAACGTAATTCCCTCTCCACACACAATGGAAGGACGAAAGAGGATAGACCTGAGTAGAGGCCCGGATCGGGGGGTTTGACTGACTCCAAAAATTTTAGTTGGTACCCCACGGGAAAGGCGGCGTCCCGGTCGAATTGTCGGTAAATGTGAGTCGGGTGCGTGAGTAACTCGGTAGTAGCAGTCCCGCTGTGACAGGGACAGGTTCGGAGGGGGATTTTTATCCGCCTTGTACTCAATGTTTCCTTTATGTTTTTCATTTGATTTATTCGCCGACTAATTAATATTAAGGGATGAAACAAAGACTGTTGAATGGAGAATTAAATTC
>NW_021681004.1:133160-133371 GCF_001412515.2 Diachasma alloeum
ATCCATCAACCCCGGTTTCATCCCTTAATCTCTGCAATAAAAAAATTAATATTGCGACGGAAGTCACGGCGCTATAAGAAACCCAATGTTGTCTCGGTGCAGAATGACTCCCCAATAATTCGCCCGCTAATTAAAAAATCGTCTCTTTTCCCCTAATTGATATTAAGGAATGAAACCAATGCTGTTCGATGGAGAATTAAATTCCCCATCC
>NW_021681004.1:138741-139214 GCF_001412515.2 Diachasma alloeum
TGTAAGGGTTTTTGTCAAAAGATGGCATACTCTGTTCTTCAAATAAAACAATAGAATATATTTAATAAAATATACTTGGGTAACATGTTTGATAATATGAAAAAGACTTTGCTCTAAGGCGTTTCTTACTCTCAAAACGTCATCTCTGTCACTTCCGACCTCTGACACCGACTCCGACCGACTGCCCTATATCTCCCACTCTCATTATGCGTAAGGCGCGTAGCTCTACGACGTCACACCGATGACTCATTAGTCCCACCGTGCATACATCTCACACAGACTCATACGAATACATGAAATTAAAAAATGAACTCTCACAACTCGACCAATCCTGACACTGATCCGTCCTCGGAGCACATAGAAATAATAAGTGATACATCATAAAAGCTTAACTCTATAGAATCATACACATGAAAATTAAATTTAAAGATTACATTATCCACTATTCTCCACATCTTCGTCATCAACTTCAT
>NW_021681005.1:0-99354 GCF_001412515.2 Diachasma alloeum
TTTAATTCATCTTGCATAAGGCCTAGGAAGTGGAAAAACGCAATTCTGATGTATAAAAATGTGAAACACACAGGCGTATCAAAATGCAACTGCGTGAAACACACAGTAGTATAAAACTTCAACTGCGTGAAACACACAGTAGTATGAAACTTCAACTGCGTGAAATACACAGCAGTATGAAAATTCGGCTGCGTGAAACACACAAACTTCACGCATGCGTGGAGTGTATGGAGTGTACGGGAGTGATTCACACAATGGTGCGAATAGTTACGGCCCATTTTAAAGTCTAGATCATCATCGCAATATACTCAACCGAGTCGACGCGATGTAAAATAACAAAAAAAATTATGATTATGGCCTGGTCAAAATTATGAAAACCATCAGAAATTTTCATGTGCTCGACATTCTCCTGTATCAGAAAAACGACAAGAGATCTTTCCTGCAATGAAGAACACCCTCCAAAAAGTTCTTTAGAGAGATTCCCCTAAAACCCTTCAAGGATATTCACAAAACAAACATGTAAATCTGCTTGTTCTCAATTGATTTAATTTCCCTCCCTAGGTACTTTGTCACTGAATCAATGAAATCAGATAAATCAAGTTGGTTCGAATACTCACAAGAATAGGCATCCAATTCATGTTAACACAGTAAGCCAGTCCCTTCAGCACAGGCATGTGGTTCCTCAACACCAACAAATTACGATCCTCGAAGTAAGCTTTATCAGTCCTCTTCACAGTCACATTATCAAAATAAAGATACTCATCAGTGACATTCAGCACTGGTGTCTTGGGATGCTGCAAGCTCTGATACCCATTCCCTCCAAAGATCTCTCGATAAATCTGTGCAAGTTCGTACTTGTCATCTGGGCTTCTCCATCGACTACAATAAATGAGAGCCACAGCCTCAAGCAAACTCTTATCCAACGAAGACCTCGCCCCGTACGACCTGATCAATTCACAGAGCCTCGTGATGTCTCTCAGATTCATCTCCCAAGGGGCACCACAATGCCCCCAGGTGTGTCCAGCGTTTGAGGAAACCCTCGAATTAAACTCAACGATCTTCCCAATAAGGTCCTCCCCCAACTCTGGGAATTGAGACTGTGTAATTATCCTCAGGTCATCGTCAGACAGAGCATCAACGAAAACTTGAGTGAATCTGTTCAAAAAAGACTTGGGAAGTCCTCGTCTAGCTCCTCCCTGTTTCAATGGATTCTGACAGCCGAATAACTTCGTTCCAGGTTTAACAGTGAAGGTTTTCCCTAGCTCTGGAATGTAGACCTCACCCCGATGATCAAGACAGGCATTGAGGCCCTCCAGTACAGACTGTGACGCCAGATTCAACTCATCAAGGAGTATCCAGTCTCCAGCCCTCAAAGCTCTCAAGAAAGGGCCGTCTTTCCAAGCAAATTGTCCTCCCTTGCCCCCTTCCAGAGGCAAATCAGCTCCAAATAAGTCTGATACATCAGTCTGATCGCTCAAATTAATCCTCAACAGCGAGTGCCCTGAGGCCTTCGCTATTGCTGACACCAAACTCGTCTTTCCAACACCAGGACTTCCTTCCAACAACAAGGGTTTCTTCAATTGGAGGGCACGTAATACCTTCAGGGCATTACCTCTTGTCGTTGGGGCTGTGAAGGTGAAACCAGTGTCTTCGGATTTACCACTTGGTCCCACGGGAATGTAGAAAGGTGCCACACCAAAGAGTTCTTCAGCCTCCACCTCAGGGTCTGTTCTCATCATGTCCTCCTCTGCTCTCTCAAAGTTCTGTTTTGTCTGATGCTTCAGAAAGCTAATGGCACTTCTTCTGAATGACTCTAGCTTCTCGTACCTCTCAGTCCCCGTTACACCAGAGCCCAAACTGTCGATGTACGTTAGACAAGCGCCATGATAATAAGCCTCACTCGTAGATAATGTGGAGGAGGAATTCATGAAGTCAACCCAAGTCAGAACGTCCCTGATGCTCACAGAGAAACGTTTGCCAACTTCAGAGGACTTCAGCCAGTCCAAGAAAGTGATCATGGCCCTTGCAATTGTCTGATTGTCGATGTGAGGACGTGAACGTAAATTGTGCTCGATGATAACTTGAAGATCAGAGTTGTCTGTGCACCCCTCACACCAGATTTCAGTGAATCTGTTCCTGAGCGCTGGGGACAGCTCCTTCTTTCCATAATCTCCCCCTGGATTCATTGTCCCAATGAAGCAGAAGTCCTCGTGAGCAGTAATGACACTGTCCAATTCACGTGAATCAACATTAGAATCTGCGCTCTTCTCCGCAAGCAGAAGACTGCGTTCAGGCTCCAGCAGTGAGTTCATCCTCTCCAGGACACTGTCATCAGCGAGAGAAATCTCATCAGCTAAGAAAATATCCCCAGCCCTCATGCCTGCTATCAGTGGTCCATCCACCCATTCAAACAACTTCTGATTGTCATCACTGTGATCCCTCACTGGTCGCAAATTTCCCAGAAAATCTGAGGACTCCGTGTGCATGTGGCAATTGACACTCCACAAGTGTTTATTCTTCATAGCAGCAGCTAGCTGACAGACTGTTGTCTTTCCTCCTCCAGTCTCTCCCACCAGCAGAACTGGTTCTTTGAACTGACACGATTTAATCACCAGAACTGCCATTCTCCTCATGTGATAGGTCCAGACGACGTGTTCAAACCCAGGAATTGGTTTGTTCAGAATAGCCTCGAGAATTGGTTTAGTCACAGTCGAAGTGTTGTCACTCAATGAAAATAGATTCGATGGGTCGACATCTCTCTTGAGATGTTTCTTGATGACCTGTCTGATCTCCTCAGCCTCCTCAGGCTTCCTCACTTTGGCAGCCAGCACCAGATATCCCTCATCAGCCATATGCTGGCTCCAGTCATAAAATCCCTCCCCAACATTTCCAGCTAGTCTGAACCTCTCACCCCACCTGAACAGGTCCCTCAGAGTAATGAACCCATGTTTACCAGAGAAAGCTGCTGTACTCTTTCTCCTCATCTGGAGATCAGTCATGACGTGGATGACTTGCTTGCAGTAGGACTCAGGCATGTGACAGCGTTCATGAAGAATCACCTGCAGTTCAGCTGGGGGGATCTCGTCGAAGTGAAGCTCGACGAATCTGTTCCTGAAGGCCCTGGACAACACCTTCCTTCCTCCATAGATGCCCGGAGGGTTCTGGGTAGCAAAGAGCATGAAGTTACTGTGGGCTTTCACTGTTTGCTGTGTCTCTGGAATGAATAATTCCCTGTTATCATCGAGAACTCTGTTAAGAGCCTCCAGAACATCACTTGGGGCCAGATTTAACTCATCCAGGATTATCCAGTAGCCCTTCCTCATGGCTTCAACCAACACCCCTTCCTTGAAGACAAGTTTCCCAGTCTCACTAGCCACGTAACTGCCAACGTACTCCTGGAGGTCTGTGTGCTCGTGATTATTAATACGAACACAGACATGACCAGATGATTTCGCCAGGTAAGTGATCAGACTTGTTTTACCAACTGATGTGTCACCCTGAAGAAGCACTGGCATCTTTCCTATGGACACGACTCTCACCAGATCCTTGAGATTCTGACGTACTGAACTCGTTAGAACGTAGTTCTCAGGCTTCTCTGGCTCCAAGCTTCCTTTCACCACCCAGTAACCCTCGAAGTTGATATAATCCTCGTCACTTCCACATCTTGGCTTTGGTATTGGGGCTCCCAAAGTGCCTTTCATTGTCTCCTTATTGAGGATCGTTTTGGTAATCAGTCTGTGCACCACTGGGTACGAATTTTGGTTCAACTGGGTCAGGAAGCTCAAGCAGAATGCCTCGTAGAGGGACCTCAGGACATTTCCACAGGGATTCTGAGCAGCTACACTCAGGGCTCGACACAGTGTCCTCAAGCTGAAATGCGGTTTGTGTCCTGTTCCATCGTTCAACGAGTGCAGTGCTTCACTTCGAACTGTCAGGTAGAACTTGACGATTGACTCGACTTTGACTGACGGCAGATTCAGGTCATCAAGGTAAGAACTCACGAGTAGTTGGAGATCTGTTCGTTCTGTCAGTTCGTCAACATAGAACTCAGTGAATCTGTTCCTCAACCCCACTGGCAGCTCCTTCTTCCCCACGTCTGTAGCTGGATTCATGCAGGCAAACATCGTGAAGTCTGGATGTCTCTTGACCGATTCATTGTCTCCACGTTCCAGCAGAGAGACTGATCCTGAAGACCCCTCGAGCAATCCCGAGAGACATTCCAGGGTTTCTGACGACGCCAGATTGATCTCGTCAAGCAGAACCCAGTGTCCCTCCTGCAGGGCTTTCACCAAACTCCCCTCGATGAACGCAAACGCCAGAGAGAACTCTGCCTTCACCTGTGACTTCAATTTCTCCAGTTTAGTCACCAGTTTCCCCCATTTGATCAACAATTCTGCGTCTTGTTGGGCAGTTGGCCTCTCCTTCGAAGCCCCTCGAGCCCGTTTCCCCGAAGATGATGATGATGAAAGACTGCCATTCTTCAATCTTGCAACAGCTGCTGCAGCACTGTGAGACATCAAACTCACCAGTGTCCTCCACTTGCCATCCCTGTAGCACACAGCCACGTGGTCCAGAAATTTTCTATTAGGCTCGATAGCGAAGAAAGATCTGAAGAGAATCTCGAACTCTTCTCTTATAGGGGTTATCAGTAATCTTATATCAACTGGTTTGTATCCCCCAAGGAGATCAGCACTCTCACTCTGCTGATTCATATTGATGACGATGAGTTTGTGGCCTGTACTGCGAGCCAGAAACTGCACCGAACTAGTTTTACCAGTTCCAGTCTCACCAACGAGCAGCACAGGCTCCTTGTGAGCGACACAACTGGTGACACGTTCTAGAAGTGATGCTGAGGGTCTCGTGAATGAGAAGTTCACTTTGTTCTCTTCCAACTGCACTGAACGTGCACTTTTACGATTTATCCTGGCTCGACCTGCTGCGAAAGTTTCAGGTTGGACCGAGACAGAGGGCTTATGAGAATTGACAAAATACTCTGCCTTTGTGCTGATGATCCCCAGAGTATTGCTGATGGAGACAGCCAGTTCCAGTCGCAGAGCTGCATCTGGTACTGAACAGCAGAAAATATCGATAGCATCCTGGAGGACTTTGAGAGCTGACTCTGGTGAGGAAACCTCGAAGTCGACGATGGCTCTGGTGCACCACTTGATCAAATCCCTCGTGGATATCAGTCTCCCAGTGGCTCTCGATAGATTTTCACTCCCAGCCTCGTGATTTCCACTCGAGAACAGGAGGAAGACATTGACAATCTTCGTGGCGATTGTCGAAAGCTGTGGAAAAATTGTCTGAACAACTGTGATCAGCTCCTCCTTGGATAAAGGCTCCATATGGACGCAAAACCAGTGTTTCCCCAGTAGATCAGAGGCACCTGACGACTGCCTGAAGGCCCCAGTCATCGTTGTGATCAGTCTCTGGGTGACGAACAGTTGGAAGCCACTCTTAGCGTAGACTGTGTCACGATATCCAGGTACAGAGAGGGTTCCAGTCTCCATCAGGCTGCTGAGGACACTGGCAACGTCCAGCGCTGCACTGTCAATGTCCTCCAACACCAGCCATTTGCCAGATAAAACAGCCTGAGTCAGTACACCAGCCTGCCAGACGAATTCCCCAGGTATGTCTGTGCACCTGTACATTCCAAGAAGCATTTTTGAGTCCGTCTGGTCTCCCAGCTGGACCTTGATGATGTCTGATTGTCCCCTGCCAGTCATTTGAGCCAGATACTCGACGAGGGCTGTCTTTCCACAGCCAACTGGCCCCTGAAGGCACACAGCCTTTCTCGAAGCCACTGCCAGTGCCAGATTTCGTAGGTTTGACTCCATCGAGGGGACTGGGACGAGGCTGAGGGACTGTGAGGCATCCTTCTTGAAGGTGGGTAACAGGACTCCTGCGATTGATACCAGGGTTGAGCCCTCGAGGCACTCCTCAACTCCTCTCACGTCGTAATCCTCTGTCAGCAGTGCAGGTGGGTCCAATTCATTTCCAAGGGCGTATTTAAGGGTGCGATTGGAATAACTTGGGATCGACGATTTGATCCAGGACATTGCCCTCTTCTCTGACATCTCCAGGACTATCCCCAGGCATTTGATGACGATAAACCGAACGTTCTCACTTTTGTGGTCCAAGTAATGGTAGAACTTTGACCAGTTCCATTTGCGTTTGAAGTGAGTGGGAGATGCCTTCAGGATTTTGTAGGTTGCCTTGACAATTTCTTCGTCAGAGGGCTTTTCGGATTGTTTAGAGGTGGATGCTTCTGTCTCGAGTTTTGGACGCTTGTTGGTAAATTCTGGGGCCTCTGGGAGGGGCTCGAAGGGCGCTGGGCGGGTCTCGAAGTATCGCAGTGTGTGGCCCAGGACGTCTGGGTGCTGGTTCATCCATTCACCCAGGAGGATGCATTTTTTCTCGTGGGACAGTGCAGTCCCTGTGGGGCGTCCCCATGACTCGAGGGGAATTACCATCGAGAGCATTATGGGGAAAAAATGGGGAAAATTGTCGATAATGGTTGCACCCCCCCCTCGTTCGATGAGACGATCACACAAAATCTGAAGAAGTTCTCGACGATCATTTTCGGTGAATTCCTGAGAACGGGGGGTGAAGGGGAATTATTGATTTGTGGGGATTAGAATTTGTTCCCCGAGATAAGAACGTTGAAGGGGGAACATTCTGATGCGCAAAAATACTCACCTCTTTGTCGATGAATTTCTTGAATTCTTCGCAGGTTTTCAGGTAGGAGCTCTTGCTGATGTATTTTAAGAAATTGTCTCGCAACATCTTTGAGAGTTGGTGGAATACTTTGTGCGACTCATTTATCGAGGTTGATTGGATTTATTTCAGGCAAGAGTTTATCGCGCTATCGACGTTTGATGGCCAGAAACGATTGGAAGGTTATGGCGAGCCAACGCACGTGTGGTTCGAACGTGTTTGGGAGTTTGGACGTGCTTGAACAGGTCCGGCCCGCGTGACGGTTGACAGTAGTTGCGGCGGGGGGCAGTAGAGGGATTTAGGAGGGAAATTTGAGTTTTTTACTTTCGAGGATCCTTTTGAAAACAATTATTTAAAAATTATTATTATTTCAGAAGTATAATCAAGGCCTCTGATGATTACTTCAAACGTTGAAAAATTGGTCTTCTCTGTTATTCTTAAAATAAAAAAACATTTCAACGAATATTTTAGTAGGGGAGAGTGGGGTAAAATGGACACTAGATTTTTTAAAAATTATTCATAACTCAGAAACAAATTTAGCAAATGAGCTCAGTTTAGGCTCGTCACATAGGGAAAGAGTTGTTCTTTGTATTGAAAAAATAAATTATTAAATTTTAGCAACATTTCAACCCCTCATTAACATTTAAAAAAAAGTCAAAAGTGTCCGTTTTACCCCAACCTCCCCTATTGTAATATTTGTGCTTTGCAGATGTAATTGCTGTTTTCCTATGTAAACTCATTAATTTTCTCTTTGAGGTGAATATTAACGACGTTTGTAATAATGTTTATAATGATTATACTAGGAATTGGGGGGTACCGTATGTAAAAGGCGGAAAGGTCATACATGCTTGAATAAAAATAAAAATTAAATATTTTTTCTCTTCATTGTTATGGTCATTCTCATTGTCAATGAGATTTCATTATTATCTTCCTTAGGAAATAACAGAAATCGAATTGAGGATGAACCAAAGAACGATGAAAATGCAAGACAAAACACTCGTTTCCTAACAATTCGAAATTTTCATGTTATTTTTAATATTCAAGTTGACAACCATCAACAGATTTTCAAAATGATTCACTAGGTTTTGAAATCGACCTTTATTTCATTCTTGAAGTAACGAACATTGACTGAATAAACTAACTAAGTAATCAAAGAAAAACAAATGAAAATTTAAAAAAAATTGTTCCCAGCATTCTTGTAAAATCATTGTTCTCAAGAGCACAATGGAAGGTTTTAAAAAATTGTAGAACAGTCCAAAATCTTCTGGAAAATTCTGGAATTGTCTGGATAAGGCTCCAATTTTTCAAACATATTCGCCAGTTTTTCTAGATCTCAGAAGGCTCTGAAACTCGTTACTTCCTCGGATCACACCACATTCATTTACAATAATTGTACTTTCAATTGTTCAAATTTATCGATGAAAAAATTATTTTCCTCCTCTCATTCCTCGTTTTGTTCAGCAAGACTTTTAATTTAAATAAAAATATCATTGTTTGGCCCGCAAAAACGTCAAATACTGCCTTCCTATTGGTTGGCAATTCAGATGAGGGAACGACCCAGCCGAATGCTGTTCGTGCTTCAAAATTGTCTGAAATTTTCCTCAACTTCTCCTGCATATCAACTAATGGGGCAAGTTTGGCAACAAAATTTTACTGATAATTTATCCTCTCCTTTACAAAATAGTCCCAATACAATTAAGAATAAAGAATACCAATGGAAAATTCAAAAAAATACATTTATTCTCATCATTTTTACAAAATGGTTTTTTGGTAACAACACTCCCCATCTCTCATTCCCCCAAAATACTCATGAGGCCATAGCATGTGTTTTAAACTCCTCAGCAATACGTTTTTCAATACAAGGCATCATCCTCCGATGTATATCCAAATTAAAACTAACATAAACAGACTTTCCAGACAATTTCGTAAGTTTAGAAGCAAGCGGTGCTGACAGTGGATTCCCCACAGCCCCCAGAAGTCTAGTAGCCACTGGAAGATTGTCGTAAGCCGAGAGGAACGAATATGTAAGATCATTCATACTCTCGTCCCCAGCCTTTCCAACATAAACATAAAAGCTCTCCTCCATCTTCATGATTTGGCAGGTATAACTAACCTCGCCAACGTCAGCAGTGAAATCGTAAAACATGAAATTTGACTCGAGAAGTTCAACGTCAACATCTGCCTTTTCGGGTGATAACATTTTCATCAAATAATAATCTGCAAAAAAATTACCAAAAAATTAACAAATCAAACTTATGAATTCACACATTCCCCCGCAATTAATTAATCAACTCAATCAATTATCATTATCACCATCAACACCTAAATACCTCTACCTTCAATCCAGTCATCAACCTCCTCCTCCAAAAATTCTCTGTATACATCCACAAACAGACGACACGTGCGTTCAACAGCTCTCCGTCAGCTCCCACCCAGAATAAATTCTACAGTCAATTGATTAACAACGACTTATTCAGAACAGAACAATCATTCAATCACCTTTTCAACACCTCTGAACCTCAAACCACCTAAGCCAATTCGAAATTCAAAAACCTCTCGTCACGGGAGTGAAAAAACGCGAAAGTAGAGAGAGACAGACATACAACTTTGAAGCGGCAAAGGTAGAAAGGTTGGGACAGACGATTCACAAAATCCGTGATTCCAGTGTAGAGGACCCCGCTTTCGTACACTACACTGCGCAAGCGCCATCAGATCTTCTGGTTAGAGTATCCATTTTGATCACATGTGAGTATCTCGAGCTGTTGCTGATTTTTGTGAATATTATACTGTGATAATATACTATTAACACCGGATACATTCCTAATATTAACAGTGTACATGTAAGGTCATATTGATTGGCTAAAAAGTGATTGATTTACGGGGGTATTAGCAGTATAATTAACGAGCGACTGTGACGATGACAAACGGTACCTGATGGCAATGTGGCTGGCGCCTCGTTTCGCGCCATCTTTCCACATTTTTTTCGTCAAATACGGCATTCAATTGTTTAAATAAATTATTAGACTGTGGCTCCCATATCGCTTCTCATATTCGAACTATTTTTCATGCATTATCGATGATTTTCCGTCGGTGGAGGCTGGAGCACTCCGTTCGCCACCCATTCTTGGTTAGTTCGTCTGTGTGCTCCCGTGTCTCGAGCCGCGCCAGCATTATCGCCTTCTTTTTTTTATTTCTCCTTGTTTTTCATTATCCAATCCCTTTAAGGTCAGCCTTTGGACACGGCCATTGACTCACGCCTCGTTGCAATCCTCTGGATTTTTGAGGACCTTGTGGGGGGAAATTATTGGTCAGTTACTCAGGATTTTGTCGGGATTATTGCTGGAATATGCCACATGGCTACGGTACTCCCGGGGCAATCGTCACAGTCATCCGCAGCCCTCGGCTACATTACACGTACGCCGCAGTGGCCGGAATGTTCTTTTTTTTTCTCTTTGTTGCTCGGTTTTATGTTTTTCTTGCGGGATTTTCTCGGCTGCCTGACGCCTTTTTCGAGTCTTTTATTTTGCCAATCAGACGGCTTTATCTTGCCACTAGGCACTTCCATTTTCTTACTTGGTCTTGAGGACTATTGACGTTTGAGATTGAATTTAGTCCGGAGATGAGTCATTCAGGGGGTTCGTGGGTTGGGGTTTTGGGTTTGCGAGGCTTTTTGCAGGAATTTTGGGCGATTGGGGAGGGATGGGCGGAGGAGTCGCCGGGTTTATCTGGGGAGGCGTGTTATTTTAGGTGTTTCGGTTTTTATACGTCATGAATTTATCTGATAATTGTGTTTTGTAATTAATTCTTGATTGGAATAAGACGATTGAACGCAAAGGAATATTTTCATTGCTGGGGAAATGGTTGAGAGAGTGCAGAAGTTTTGCAACAATTTTTTTCTCTCAAATTAATGATTGAGTGATAAATCTGACAATTGAAATTTTTTGGTATCAGATAAGGTAAAGAAGAGAGTTTCTGATCAGGAGTAGTACCTGACCACTTTTTGCCAAATTTTGGGAGTTGCATTGAGTTCATCGATCAATGAATATCAGTCATAAAAAAATTATATTTCTAATCATGGGGTTAATATCCCTGAAAACGGTAATCAATTCTTAGATCCTCCTGGGCTTAGTTGATCAGAAACCCTCCCCTTTTTTGGAAGTGGGAAATGGTAGAGAGAGTGCAGGAGTTTTACAATAAGTTTTTTCTCTCTCAAATTAATGATTGAGTGATAAATCCGACAATTAAAATTTTTTGATATCAGATAAGGTAAAGAAGAGGGTTTCTGATCAGGAGTACTACCTGATCACTGACAAATTTCGAGAGTTGTNCAATTGAAATTTTTTGGTATCAGATAAGGTAAAGAAGAGAGTTTCTGATCAGGAGTAGTACCTGACCACTTTTTGCCAAATTTTGGGAGTTGCATTGAGTTCATCGATCAATGAATATCAGTCATAAAAAAATTATATTTCTAATCATGGGGTTAATATCCCTGAAAACGGTAATCAATTCTTAGATCCTCCTGGGCTTAGTTGATCAGAAACCCTCCCCTTTTTTGGAAGTGGGAAATGGTAGAGAGAGTGCAGGAGTTTTACAATAAGTTTTTTCTCTCTCAAATTAATGATTGAGTGATAAATCCGACAATTAAAATTTTTTGATATCAGATAAGGTAAAGAAGAGGGTTTCTGATCAGGAGTACTACCTGATCACTGACAAATTTCGAGAGTTGTATTGAGTTCATCGATCAATGAATATCAGTCATAAAAAAATTATATTTCTAATCATGGGGTTAATATACCTAACAACGGTGATCAATTTCTAGATCCTCCTATGCTTACCTGATCAGAAACCCTCCCCTTTCCCTAAAACTCCATCTGGTTGAGGACATGCTTGGGAAAAAGAAAAATTCATCTTAATTTTCTCTCCTCCCTCTTTGAAATGAATGGTTGAATAAAACGTCATTTGAATAATTTTCAGACAATCGGTAAAACCCAACGATGGCAGATATCGAGGATACTCACTTCGAGACCGGTGATTCCGGTGCATCAGTGACCTATCCCATGCAGTGCTCAGCCCTGCGTAAAAATGGATTTGTCATGCTGAAATCACGACCATGCAAAATTGTTGAAATGTCAACATCAAAAACTGGTAAACACGGTCATGCCAAGGTACATCTCGTTGGTATTGATATCTTTACATCGAAGAAGTACGAAGATATCTGTCCCTCCACACACAACATGGATGTACCCTTCGTTAAACGAGAAGACTATCAGGTAGATTATTCCTGCATCCATTGATTCATCCGTCATTTAAATGCCATTTAAATGTTACATTTTTTCTTTTTTTCTTTCGAAGCTGACAGACATATCTGACGACGGTTACTTGTGCCTGATGGCCGACAATGGTGACCTCCGTGAGGATCTCAAGGTCCCTGATGGTGAATTAGGTGCTCAGCTTCGCGCCGACTATGAGGCTGGAAAAGACATACTCGTAAATAACTTATTATTCAGATAAATCTGGGCAGCAAAGTGGGAAACGATAATAGCAAATATCTTTGGAAGCAAAATTTAGAAATTTCGTATTACACTCAATCGAGTCTCTTCATTTGACAAATTTGATTTGCATTTATCACTTTACCTATAGAACTTCACATTCTAATTATAGGATATATACTTTGAACTCTACTGAAATGAAATGTACCAACCCGTTTATATATTGTGCAATCTGAATTCAACATTTTGAATTCAAACTTATGAATATTCAGTTTCTTGTGTGCACTTCGATACATGCAATTTCCGCATGTACATTCAAGAAAAACAAAATTTTGTAGTTTTTGTATTTTGCTTGAGTTGTATACTATAAATTGAACATTTACCAGTTTAAATTGTAAAATATGGAATTCAGATGGCTCAATGTGTAATTGGCATGGCACATTACAATTTAGTAAAAGGTAATATGTACATCGTGCAATTAGAATTTTGAGAGTAAAATTTTTGCAGACAACATTCTCAGACATAATTTTTGTAATAAATTTCGCAAGGTGCTACAGACACCAAGTTTGAATCATCTATTGTTTGCCGATAACCAAAATTTAAGGAATCCCGTTTTTGCAATTGTCAGAGATGCACATCTCCAAAATGAAACGGTTTAAGTCCTTGAAATTATAATCATCTTTTTTTAATGGACCCAACAACAAATAATTCATATTTAGTGTCTCTAGCATGTTCCGAAATTTCTCACAAATATAGAGTACTGAGGTTACCCCTTAAGAGGAAACGAAACCTCTGTATTTATATGAATCTTTAGAATTGTGTTTTCTCCTGCAATTATTTTTTATTCATTAAACCACTTCATTGACTCAACAATGCGATAATCGAGTCGATAAAGTAATTTCATAGATAGAAATTGATAATTGTAGGAGAAAACACAATTCTGAGATTTGATGTAGACAAAGGGGTTCCGTCTCCCCTTAATGATGTAATGATGTAAACTATCACATGTGTGAAAGAAAAAAAATGACGGGACTTCATTGTCAGAGGACATTATGTCAGAAATTCCTTGACATTTTTCTGTCAACCTCTTTAAAAAAATAATTTGCGAATCGATCGTGCCACTTTCTGACATTTCCCGAAGAGAAATCTTCAGCATCAAGCCATTAATTTATTTTCTTTCATTTTCAGTGCACTGTTCTAAAAGCCTGTAACGAAGAAGTGGTGATTGCCATCAAAACCAACACTGCCCTCGACAAATAATTGTGTTCAGTTAAAACCGTACACAACCTCACCCGCTTAGCCAATCGACACCTCAATCATTGGTAAACTGAAAAAAAGCAGTAATAATAACGAAGGAAATAAAAATAAAGAAAACAAATTTGATTAACGAACCAATAGTTCCAACCAACATCAAATCTCAGCAGTGGTTAAAAGAAGAATAAAACAACTTTTAATTAAAGTATAAAAAAAACACCTGAATCATTTACCAAAAAACAACAACATACGCTAATTGGGTAATAATTAATATCCGAATGAACATGTGCTTAACAAAGTTTCTAAGCAGTGTAAGTAATAAGTTGGCTGGATCGACATTTACGATGGACAGTCTGAACTAGGAGAGTGCGAAACGCAGAAACACATACACATATACACACACATGTTGTTTGTTATATAAGAGAATAGGGCGACAGAAACAATTTTTTCATCAAAAAAAGGGTTGATTGAAAATAAAACATGGACAAGCCTTCAAAAAACAATTCTCAATTTTTTTTTTTTTACATTTTTGTTCTTCATTGATTTTGTTTCTTTTTTTTCTTAACTGAGAGCAGTCTATTGTAGCCACAATAGCTGTACAGTGATTTATTATAAAATGTAATGGAGGGAAAGATCACAGAATTGCTCCTGCTAATGTTTTTTTCATGAGGAGGAGCAGGGCATTTTTTCATGGAACATGAAATTCTGCCAGATCGTATACGTGCATTTCATCTGAAAGCTGACTAGAATGACAGAAAGAAATGAATATTATCCGGATAATTGATAGTTATAATTTTTTATTTTATATTTAGTTGGGAATGCTAAGTACCTATTTTACCCCAAAAAATTTTTTCCTCTTTGTACTTTTTATTACTCTTAATTAATTCACTTTTCCGTTGGCTATTTCTCAGCCCCTTGGCCTATAATTACATTTAATGACTCTTGAATTTGAATGATCAAAGCTTATTCGGGGGTGAATGAAACTAGGCTGTCAGGAATTCGATGAGAAACACTTCTCTTTACTAATTATTTAACATCCACTTGATTAATTACGAATACGATGAACATCAATGAACATTTACACACGTGTCACATTGCCTTCTCTCTCAAATCAAGTGAAACTAATGAACGGATTTTGAATAAAACAAAATAGAGATACCTGAACTCAAATGGGGTAGAGGGGGACATAAGACTGGGTATTAAAGGCTGGCACAGGTCTCTTTCCAAAATTTGGGAATGGAAAAAAAAATTTTCAAAATACTTTTAATACAAAACTTTTCTCATGTTACCTCACGTTCTTTTTCTTTTTTTATTCTTCAGCGATTGCAAGTGGAAGTGTAGATGAACTTGGGAAGAGGACCAAGTGAAAAATGAAAATTAAAATGAACAATAAATGATAAAATGAATACCTGCAATATGCATTACGAATCATTAGATTTATCTTATCATTATTTTCATTTTCCTCGATCAATATCCTCAGTTTAATTTGTCAATCATATTCAGAGTTCAAAATCACGCAGCCTGAAATATTGAAAAAAATTATATAGATAAATACAAGAAAAATACGAAAAAAAATGAAATGAAAATACAAGATATATATGTATGCGTGAATATAATTAGAACTGTCACAGAAAGGTACTACGAAAATTTTGAAAAATACGAAGAAAAAAATGAAATAAAACGCTTTCTAAGAATACTAATCTCCATGAATTCAATTCGATAGAATCCCACATGTTTAATCACTTTTATTCATCTTTCGAATTGAAGAATCGTACGAATCATCTCTGGGGAAATTTTTGGATCTGTATTGTAGCAGAAACAGCAAAGAAGGCTCACTCTCCCTCCTGAACTCACCTGTTATTCTTATCATCCAACGCCAGCATTATCATTCTGTGAAGCAAAACGTTAAATTCACTTGATCAATGATCGAATTTGTAAACGCAAACGTCTCAAATGGCAGAAGGTGAAGAAACCTAGAGCCTAGGACTAATACATGAAGACTGGAGGTCTATGAATGAGAAGAGAATTCTATTTTTTATGTCCATAGTTGGTCCAGGGAACAGCCATTAGTTCACTGAGGTATGAGAATGAAAAAATCATGAATCCTCTTCAATTCATAAAAAATACCATTAATTATTCAAAATTAATGAACAGGCGGTACACAATTGAGAATGTTGTATATTCATTTGAACAAATAAGAGAAATATTCCTTGTCCAAAAAGTTTAAAAATTCAAGTACCATTAAATCAATGAAGTTGAAAAAAAGACAGCAGAAAAATTCGATTGACATTAGATTACTTTATAAATTTTTATCTACATTATGTTTTTTACATGGTAAGTGAAAACACATTCGACTCTTAATTATTGTATGATAAAAATTTTTAACAAGTGATAGTTTTTTTTCTTCTCAATTGAATATTATGTATAATATTTAAATTGTTCAGTGAGGGAAAAATGATGATACTTGATAATGCAAAATATCAGTCTCCAGAGCCTATGATTTTGAATTGATAATGCCAAATCACAGTGTCATTTGTTTCCTTGTAGATGAATTGAACAGAAAAATACTGAAGTTTCTAATAAATAATTAACAGCAAGAAACGACGTGGAAAAACCCAAGGCACCTTTTAAGGAGTTCCTTAAGAGGATATTTTTGATTGGAAGAGTCTTTTATCGAATACTATTGATTACATAAACAATAGTCAGTGTTTCATTATCGTTCAGCGAGACAAATGAAAAATCCTAGAATTAACAGAAAAAAATAATAATGAAAACTTATAGTCAAGCGTAGGACTTTATAACAAAATGAAATTTATTTATACAAATACATCTTCATCGTTGGCTCCCCTCAACGTTGCCCACTTAACTTATGCAGTTATTTCATTCAGTAAATACCAATTATGCAGCTATGATTTTCTTTTTTTTTTTCATTTAATTAATTCTTCAAATACTTTTAAACAAACAAATAACATAAGTGTCCTCTTTAAGTAACCCCATAATAAATTCCCCGCATTATTTTAAATCTAGAGAATAATAACAAAGTGTCGCAACTGAATTGGGTATCAATTGTAATCGAGTCCACGTGGTGTTTTCAATTGTCTGTGTTTCTGTATTAATTGAATGCAACGTGTCATATTTCCATCTGTACTTTATGTCTGTATTTTTTTCTCTTATGCCAGTGTTCTCAATGTTTTATGCCTCTCCTCTCATCACTTCATATTATTTGTTGCATTTTTTTTATTTTCATCATTTTCTAATCACAATGGTATTGAAAGCTCTCATGATTATCGTGAGATCAATTGTTAGCATTTCGCCTCTGTAAAGCAGCAGCAAGGTCTTGTCTCAGTGCTGCTTGCTGTCTCTGATCTGCCAGCGATTGCACAGACCTCAGGCCATTGACAATATCTTTCGTTTTACCAAAATATATTTCATTCAGTGTATTACGAATTTTATTCTCCATGTCTTCTACCATGCGACCAATATTTGCGATGTGTGGGGATGTTTCAGTTATTGGCCAGTCTTGTTCGACCTGGAACAGATGAAATTAGTTGCGATATTTAAGGGAGAAACATCGCTTGGTGATTAGGGAGTTAATCAACGTCACTTTGAGATCAGTTTTCGGAAAAATCTTTGCAAAAGTTTTTTTTTCCATCTATAGGACCCTATAAAAAGGTTTTTTTAACGAATTCTGCTACTTTCCTTCAATTTCAAGATATTTTTACAAGGGGTGTAGCGAAATAACTAGATTTACTATTCAGCAACGATAGCTTTCTTTTAGAGTAAAATATTGAGGATTAAATGAAGTTATGGTAGAACGAAATTACTAAATTCTGTTCATCAACAGTTTTTTAGAAAGTAATTCGGAAACTAAAGCCGAATGACTTTTGTAGCTCTCAGTTTTCATTCCAAAAAGTTTTTTATGCCACTCATGCCTGAAACCGGCTGGATTACACACTCGACGCTTCGCGTCTCGTGTCTAATTCAGCCGGTTTCAGGCTTCGTGACATAAAACTTTGTTCAGTACTTGTTGGGAAATTTCGTCCTTAACGTGTGTGGTTACATCACTCACCTTCGGCTCATGCTGTAAACCCCACACACGTTAAAGACGATATTGCCCCACATGTACTGAAATATACTATTATGAGAATATGTCTATTTATTTTGGATTCAAAAATATGGATCGAAAATTCGGCTGTTCTGAGAATAATTTACATCATCCCCTTTTGAATCTTTGTTATTGGATCATTTTGAGAGCTATAGAAGAAACATATTGAGGTTGAAATGAAGTTATGACAGACTGAAATAGCTAAATTCACTTCATCAACAATTTTTTGAAAACATCTCGCAGTCCAAAGGTGATACCGAAAATCTCACAAGAATCATTTTTTGTTGCTTTAACTTTTCTTTACGAAAAAAAAGTCCCACAAGACTATGCCTATCCCTTTTGGATTCTAAGAAATGCATGAAAAATCGGTTGTTTTCAGAATACGTCGGCTTATCTTATTTTTCAACTTAACTATTAAATCCCCTCGAGTGCTAGATAAATGAAATCTTGAGGATAAAATGAATGTATGCCAGAACGTGTCAACTAAATTCACCTTATCAACAGATTTTTGAAAACATCTTGAAACCCAAAGGAGATACTGAGAGTTTTATAAGAATCAGTGTCCACTTTCCTCAACAAAGAAACCCCTCCCAAGAGTATTCCCTTCAGATTCAGTATATGGATAAAAAAAAAAGCAGTTCTGAGACTGATTTGTCCCATCTCATTTCCCTACTTCACTATTAAATAATTTCAAGAGCTAAATAAGTGAAATATTGAGGACAAAAAGTGGTTACGAATAATTAATTTACCTGTCGTGTGAGACTACCACCAAGATTCATAGTCCCCGAGCCATGTTTATTCGTCTGTAGCCATAACATAGCGGTAGACGTTAACTTATAATGAGCATTCCTACCAGTTGTTTTTTCTTGTACTTCAACAACGTGTATAGAGTCCCAACAGCCTTTAATCTTCTTGGAGCCATCGCCAGCTTTTTTAATTAATATAACACCAGCAAATCCATGATCCAAGTCCCAGAGATAAACCGATGACACACCACCCTCAAAGTAGAGTTCCCTGTACTGATCGAATGCGTGATTTGCGTCTATCTCGAGTTTTCTCAGTCTTTCTGAGGGCATTGAGCCGTCCTCCAGGGGTGGGTCGTACGTGTTGCTCCACGGTGATCTTCATCATCAATGAGAAAAACACACAACATTCATTCATTACCCAATGAAGTTGATTTTGTCACATGAGTTAAAATACCTGTACGAGTCACCGTCCCTGTTGTAATCACACAGCAAATAATCCTTCCCAGACTCCTTGTCCTTGGCTATTTTGAGTGGCTGATCGACTGATGACAATAGATCCTCGCACAGCGATGGTACAAGATCAATTAGGTCACTCAGATTTTTCTCAATCTGCTGAGGTGGCAAACGCCTCATCAAATCAAGTGCACAGTCCATCTGTTGTTCACTCTGATGAACAGTAAAATAAATATCAATATTGCCCCCAGAAATTGCCCATTAACATTGTTAATCTCTTCATATAATTATGATTGCGGTCACGGTTGGGCTAATTCTGGAGATAATGACTGGGTAAACTCGATGCACCATCTTGACATTTTGTCTCCTTTTGGGTTAGGTATCGAATTACAATGTTTTCAACGTCAATAAAATTACCATCATCAATCATCAAGGACAATCACTGACAGATCTCCCCCGTTTTTATACTCCAGCGCTCAACAGTGCTTTTGTCATTTTGCAATTGACAATTGTACACCCACTAAAATAATATTTCAAGAGATATGACTCACCATTGTGTCTACTTTCACTTTGTTACAAATTACAACTACGATTTTACGTTAATTCACTCGCCCGACAGCAATTCAATTGTTTATTAATATAAAAATTAAACGTAATATTACAATACGATAAATATTGTTTAATTGTTGACTGTATCGGTTGCATTCGAAATAAAAAAAAAGGAACTGCTTTGAGGGTGTGTCGATGTGACCAGCGATTGGTGAGAATACCAGTGTTCCTAAATGCACATTCTCAACATCGCGATTTTTCCCGTTTTGTCCCCGCCAACGGCTACCCCCTGCCCTCTCCGCCCCACGCAAATCTCCATCAATCTCCAGAGCTGCGAGAAATTGTGGAAAAATCCGCAGAAAATCCCCCGAAATTTTTCCGCAATTGTGTAAACTTTATTCAATAACGAAATCGCAATTTCAAATTTTCCGCCGGAGTGAGTAACAACTGGAGATGGCGCCAGGCTCGTGCGATGCGTTCCGAAAACTTTGATCGAAAATTTTCAATGCAAAATTGGTTTTCATCTCATCTCTGTCTCATTGGCGACTCCCCGATCTTTCATCGCCCTCGTTTATTTGCAAAATACATGAGCGTGAGGCATAGGGTCTCTAGACTGACGTCAGCAACGGGTTAAAAGGCCCATGAACGATAGGCGCGGAGTGCGAGCCCCACGGAAGTCGATGGTAACGTCGTTCACACTCGTTCTCGAAGGTTCCAGAATGTACTAGAAGGAAAATTGTATATATGAGGCTGCGCAGCTTGGTCCACTTTTCAGTTCATACCGAGAGTTCAACCTGATTTTATGCACGTTATTCCTAGTTTGTTTTTTCGTTACGAAAAGAACGTAACATTTTTTGATTATCATTGATTGTGAATAGTGTCAAACACCATATTATTCATCGCATTGATTGAAGAAAGGTAAATATGATTGAAAAAATGAGTGAAAAAAGTGTTAGAGTATATTGACGTGTTGGGGTATGTCGTGAAGCTCGTAATGGGAGTCAGCAGGCAGATTCGTACATATTTTCGTGCTGCTGTTCCTCAAAAAAAACAAAAATATTGTTTAATTTCGGAGCGATGAGTCGTTGGCTTAACCACTCGGTTTATTTTTAATATTTTCCCCACGATAATACAGTTTAGAAAGCTGAGTATCCATCAGTTACAAGTACCTGTCGTCTCTCCACGCTCTCACAGAAAGAGAGACAACCCGCGATCATTCCCAGAAATAGACGATACATATGCGTGTGTAGGTGGTTTTGTCGAGGGACTGAGGAATGATCGGCACATTAAAAATAAGAGAACAAAACTAAACAGAGAGATAAAAAAAAATCAACAGTGAAAAATCCCCAGATTTTCCCTCATTTCGACATTTTTAATTCCCCCTCGACTTGACGTATCGCTAATTGCGCACCGCAACTACCAAAACCTTCCGTTTTTTGTTCTAGAACCTTCCAAGATGGGTAAAGACTACTACAAAACTCTGGCTATAGCCAAGGGTGCGAGTGACGACGAGATAAAGAAGGCCTACCGTAAATTAGCTCTGAAATATCATCCAGACAAGAACAAAAGCCCGGGGGCTGAGGAAAAATTCAAGGAAGTTGCTGAAGCTTACGAGGTGCTGTCGGACGCGAAGAAGCGCGAGGTGTACGACAAATACGGTGAGGAGGGTCTGAAGGGTGGAGCACCGTCAGGCGGTGGTGGAGGCAGTGGTGGTGCTCACTATTCATTCCACGGTGATCCTCGAGCAACATTTGCCCAATTTTTCGGCTCAGCGTCGCCATTTGCAACTTTCTTCGAGTTTGGACCTGGTGGTAACAGTCGAGCATTCTCCTTTGGCGACGACATGGACATGGAGGATCCCTTCGAGCTGAGAATGGCTGGACAGAGGCCCGGCGTTGGAGGTGGTGCATTCCGTTCACACTCATTCAACTTTGCACCAGGTAGTGGTCGTATGCCAGGGCAAAAAGATCAAGGACAGGATCCACCCGTTGAGCACGATCTTTGCGTCACCCTCGAGGACATTGCCAAGGGCTGTGTCAAGAAAATGAAGATATCGAGGCGAGTCATTCAGCCAGATGGCACAACCAAGAAGGAGGACAAAGTGCTCACGATAAATGTTAAACCAGGATGGAAAGCAGGAACCAAGATAACTTTCCAAAAGGAGGGCGATCAGGGACGTGGTAAGGTGCCAGCTGACGTTGTATTCATCATCAGGGACAAACCACATCCATTATTTAGGCGTGAAGGCAGTGACATCAGGTATACGTGCAAATTGAGCTTGAAACAGGCATTATGCGGCACTATCGTTGATGTGCCAACGTTAAATGGTGACAAAATATCACTCAATTTGACGAGGGACGTTGTTAAACCAAATATGGTTAAGAGAATTCAGGGACAGGGTTTGCCATTCCCTAAAGAGCCATCGCGCAGAGGTGATTTGCTGGTATCGTTTGACATCAAATTTCCCGATACATTGGTACAGAGTGTTAAAGACATTTTGTATGATACACTACCACAGTGAATGACTCCTTTGGTTCTCTTTTATTTTATAATGAAAATTATTGAAAATAATTATACGAGGAAAAAATAAACATGAACAAGGACGATCAATTGACACATTTGCTAGGTAGATTTAATCGTGAAGGGTGTACGTTGTAGTACATTGTAACAATGAAACGAATACACGGGATTTGAGCCAATAAATGCTAATCGACTGATTAACGTTCCTGGCATTAAGCACTGGCCAACCCCCTTTCATCGAAAGTCTCTTAACCGGTTTTTATTTTCAAGGAGGAAGAAAAAAGAGTTTATATCGTGTTGTGTCATGGGATGATTGGTTTCTTTTTTTTTTTAGTTTTCGTGTGTGTGTGGAGGAGTTGTAGTATTGGCGCTTTGAATTTTATCTCATTTTCCCTTTTTATTTTTCGGGATATCAAGGTGAATGTCGCGTGAGTCAAAATTATTGTGAGTCTAGGTACACGGTCTTGCAGTTATGAGGGAGGATCGTTTTATTTAATTGCCACGTGAGTAATGAGTTGCGAAGGATGAGGATGGAATTCAGAAGCGAGAGTTAGGGAATATTCAACGATATTGGTACAATAATTATTGGAGAGATGTCACTGTCGTGATCAATTTTTTTTTTCGACGTTGCGAGAGTTATTTGTGTGATAGTGTTCGATGAATGCGTCATAATTATTGAAAATTTGTGAAATGTAGTGTTATTCGAGATGAAAATCAATTGAAAATTATTTGTACACAATAATAATATAATGAAGATACTTTAAGTTATTTTATCAGTGTTTTTATTCTTTTTTTTTCAAAGATTTTAATTCGTTTATACATTTCCTTGAGTCCACTCTCCCCTTGTCTCCCCCTCTATTCATTGGCCGTTCGGCGCGCTCCTAAAATAGTCAGGCAACGTGGGTGCCACGATTCGGGACTCGTGTGACCAGACAGTGATACTAATGTATATAAAAAATTAAATTCATGATACGCCGAGGGCAATTGGCCTCGTGTGCAACAAAGTGGAGTCACCATGCACAACAGTGGTTAATAACCCTGGAGGCACCAGCATAATTTTTTTTTAGGTGGCTTTTCAGTTGTTTCTATGACAATTGGTGGTACAAAACATTGGCTGGGGTTCCTGGAGATTATAAAATGCAGCGATTTCGCGGGTTCACTTGCATTTTGCTTTGGTTCTTGCATTTATCGTCATGGATGATTTTTTGAGAATTGTTTCACTGATTCTGCTTGTTTGTATTTCCATTGCTTTTGGTAATTGTCAAGAGGATTTAGATGTGGTTTTCATAACGAGAAGAAGCTCGAGGAGTGCTGAGGTATTATTCGTTCATTAGAATTAGATAAAATATATTTTGCATACTGCAAAGTGGGAGAGAGTATTCTGAGGAGAGTTTAAATAAGTCCATAAATTATTTATTCATTCCTTTCGACGATATTTCTGTGAACTAATTTGTTGATTTGTATGGAATTCCGTTGAAAGAAATCTGAATCATTACACATAACATTGCAAAATACCGCTGAAACTTGTAAGTTTACCGAAAAATGGTTAAAGATCTTTTTTATTATTCACGAAATCTTCTTCAAGGGAGGTCTCATGTATGAATTCCTGTAATTTTTTTATTCCGAAGATATTCGCAAAGTAATCTGTTGATTCTAAAGAATTTATCTTTCCTGAAGCTAGAGGTTTAGGGATATCCAAGTATTTTGGCTATTTTTTTTTCAGTGAAATTCTTTTCAACTTTTGTAGTCGAACATCAGAGCTTTCATTTGAGCCTCATTTGACCCCATATTTTCAGACATTTTATAATGATTTTATTATTTACACTTTGCAGGTCTGAATTTGAATCTCGATATTGAACCGTTATAAAACACTTTAAGAATCTGAAAAAAAATTACCAAGTTTTGGAGGAAGATTGATGAAATAATTTAAAAGTTGACATTTTTTAAAATTCCGAGTATTTTCTACAAATAATTTATAAACAATTAATTTCCCACCATAAAAATCATTTGTTCGGAATCATAATGAATTTATTCATATTCAGAAGTTTACAAGTCATAGATTTCATGCCTTATCAATATATCAACATTGGTCGGTAAACAATGAATTAACTAAACAATCGCGAATGAAAAAAACGATTTTTGTCATTAATTTCTTTATTTTTATCTTTCTGAGAGAAAAAAAAGAAATTAACTTTCTGAAGAAAAAGTCCAAACAAAATCTCACATGAAAAAAATTCGTAAGGAAAATTAATCTCAATGAGAACAATTAGCTGAGAAACGATCAAGGATGTTTAACCAGTGACCGTAAATTGTCGGTAAATATGTTTTTTTTTTATGGTCAAGGAAAATTCTGTAATTTTCTCGGCTGACAGCAGAACATATAAAACTAACTTTTCCAACATAAAAAAAAATTTTCCTTACACACGGACTCTTATGAAAATTATGTTCAAATTGATAATTCACATACTAGAAGACTCTAAAAATAGAAATAAAAATACAAGGTAATGTGTAGAATCATACTGAATCCAATGGCCAGAGAAAAATCCGGGGTACCCGGGGAAGAAGAGGAAATATTTGAATGATTCTATCCCATATAAGCGCATGTTAGCGCATGAGTTTGGTGCATTTTCTCTATCTCATTCCTAAATAATGAACATGGGTTGGCGGATTGAAATTTGTATCAAAGTGAAGGAAATATCTTCATCTCTCAGTTAAAAAAAAAATTTCAAGTACTTGCGATTTTGGACAAACATCCTCAACGGGGAAAAAATCCGAGAATTTTTCAGCGGAGCAAAAAAACCCGGGGGAAAATTCTACCTGGGAAAAATTGACGGGGGAAACAATTCCGGGCATTTTTCAACGGGAAAAAAAAACTCCGGTGACCATTCTCAAGAGCATGTTATGTTATAGATTCCCCTAGAGTTCACGGCATTCAATCAAAAGTTCAACCTCAGACTGAGGAGAAACGACAGACTGCTGGCCCCCTACTTCCAAGTCTGGCGTCACGAGGGTTCGAACAGTGTCCAAGAGATTCCAGAGCTGAGTAAGCCTCGCCCCTGTCATTATCTTCATGAAGACGACTCCAGCACAGCGGCCCTGAGCATCTGCGATGATGGAGTTCACGGTGTGATACTACACCCCAACGTTACCCTCGAAATTTCCCCGTTGGAGGAGATCCCAACATCTGGAGAGGGAATCCCCCACTTGGTGAAGCGATCGCACATTTCGCCTTCAGAGTACTTTCGATCTAGTATAAATTACGTGGAGCTCCCATTGGATGCGATCCCCAGGTCAAGAAGAGGTTCTTCATCCGAATTAACAATAGAACTGGCCGTTTTCTTTGATGAAGCTGGCTACAAGCTCTTCTCCCCATTCTTCAACAACGACGAAAGAAAAATGCGAGATATGCTGCTAGCCTACATAAACGCTGTTCAGGCCCTCTACTATCACCCAAGCCTCGGCTCAAGAGTCAACATCGCACTTGTGCGCCTGGACCTCATGAAGAAACAACCCCCAAGTCTGCCCCACCACAACGGCCAACGGGAGAGACTCCTTGACTCGTTCTGCAATTACACGACTGTGAATAATCCGAAAGACGACGAGCATCCCAATCACTGGGACATCGGTTTATACGTGTCCGGACTGGATTTTTACGCAGACGAGAACGGAAAGAGGAATGGCGTTACGATGGGCCTTGCCACCGTATCCGGCTCATGCTATCATCAGTATTCCTGTGTCATTGCTGAACTGGGTGTGACTAATCGGTTGGGGAAACCGTATCCATCGGCTGGATTTACATCGGTTTACATTGCTGCTCATGAAATCGGGCATAAGTAAGGATTTTTTTTTGCATTTTTTAACAAGTTATATTTGAAGGAATTTCGCCATTGAAAATTCACAATTTCCAAAAGAAGACGCAAGTTGACACGGACAAAAAAATTTAATAGAAAAACCTATCGAATTCGTTGGAAAATTCTATTGAACTGCTCTATTAGTTTTTGGCCGATTCTGTTCAATTTCAACATTTTGTTTGTCAACTTTTATATGTGGGTACATTTTATTGTACAGTCATACGTTTATTTTGACTCCTTGGACGAACTTGTGTAGAATATTTAGGATTTTTGGATCTGTAGAATTCAGAAAGGGCTTTACAGAGTTTCCTATTGAGGCTTTACCTTTCTTCAAATTTTCTAGGAGTGTTGTTCTTTCCGTGTTAATAAATTAAGTTATTTCGAATTTTTTCCGGAAGTCCATAACTAACTTGCATGGTATTGTCTTGGAATATACCTCAATTCTAGATTCGCCCGAAGTAAAGTTGGTAAAGGTAGGGGAGGGTAGGGTAAAATCGACTTTTGACTTTTTTAAAAATATTCATAACTTAGAAACAGATTTATCAATTGAGCTCAGTCTCTGCTCATCACAAAGAGGAATCATTGTTTTTCAATTGAAAAAGAAAATTATTCCATTTCATAAACAATTCAACACGTCATGAATATTTCAAAAAAGTCCAAAGTGTCCGTTTTACCCTCCCCTCCCCTACACATTATCACCCTCACGTACCTAGGTTGCTATTAATGAATTTGAACCTCTTTGAGTCATGTCATATAATAAAATGGATGCTCACAGATCAACGAGTGTCCCCAAACGGCACCTTTCCCTCTAAAGGCATGTTAATATAAATATTAAATTTTTATATTAAGGTATTCAAATTAAATTCAAAATGCATGGTAAGGCGAATTAAACAAGCCCTACCAGCACTTAGCATGACCCAGGGTTCGCGACGGGGACGCGGCTGGTACACTGAGAACAAAATTTATTCCTTCCACGAAAATGTTATTGGTGATATCTTTTTCATACTCTTAGTAGAAGAAAATATCTCTTTTGGAACGTATTTCTCTAGGCCAGTCATTTCCAAGTGCTCCGAAATCAGTTCCAAGCGTGAGAATTATGGTGATCTATAAGAATATTCTTCTGCATATGACCTCGAAGAAACTCCAATAATAATTATTAACATTTGGAATTATTCCAATTTTCTTTACCTGAGAAAATCGCCAATTTGTAAAATCCGGAAGATATCGGAGAACATTTTGTCAAGGTCATATGTAGCATAATAATCAGATTGTTCAATATCACTGTAATTTTTGAGGATAGACTTGGACTCTCTGAAAATGACTGTCCTGGAAAAATTCGTTCTGAAAAAATATTATCTTCTGACGAGAATATCAATCCTTGGCAGGAATAATTTTTTCTCTCACTGTATGAACCCCAAAAAACCCAATATGGATAGAGGTTGGTGAAGTGCACATTTACCGTAAATTTGCCTGACCTACTGAATGCACCTCAGGATTACCATCAAACCCCTCATATTTTCCAGTTTGGGAATGCACCACGACTCAACCGGCAACCCCTGTCCCCGGGACGGCTACATAATGTCCCCAAGTAGAGGGACAGCCGGAGAAACAATCTGGTCGGCCTGCAGTCGTCAAGTAATCCTGGACCTTCCCGAGAAGAAGCCCTGTCTCCTCGACAGAACTACCCTCAGAGCCGACAAATTCCTCGACCACGAGCGCTTCTACACCCTCCCGGGTCGCGAGTGGACAGCCAAGAAACAGTGCGAGTTACTGCTGAGAGACAAAGACGCGTCAGTAGTTACGCTCTCCAACGCCTGCCAGTCCCTGCAGTGCAGTAGTCCGCACCGAAGTGGTTACTACTATTCAGGGCCAGCCCTGGAGGGAACACTCTGTGCGGAGGGGATGGAGTGCCGCGGGGGGGACTGCGTTCCAGCCCTGCATTTCCCCGCGCAGAAGCCCCCGATGAGCAAGCCCAAGCCCAAGGAAACTGGCTGGAGTAAATGGAACGAAGGGAAATGTGCGAGTGGATGTATAAAAAAATCCAAGGGGGCTAAATCGAAACGAAGAACCTGCAGAAACGACAGCACAGGTCAGTGCAAGGGTCTCTCCTTCGCGGTTGACCTCTGCGAAGACTCAAAACTCTGCAAGAAACGCATAACACCCGAGGATTTTGCCACATCAAAGTGCAGGGAATTCAGCGATCGCATTCCAGAACTCGACGCTGAGGCCAGCGGTCTTCAGGCACCCCACGAGGTCGAGAGACCCTGGGTAGCCTGCGCCGTTTTCTGCAAACAAAGACACATTGCCTCCTACTACACCCCCAGAGTCGAGCTCAATGACCTCGGGCTTGATCCCTACTTCCCCGATGGCACGTGGTGTCACAATGAAAACGATCAGGATTATTTCTGTCTTCAGCATCACTGTCTACCCGGCAATTTTCGATTTCCGAAGAATTCGTTGTTTGAGAATAATCGTGGTGACCTCGACCTGGGACCGCAGAATGCGCGACCTGGGGGGAATGAGGTGTCCGAGGAGATGAGGAAGTATTTGAGTCTGAGTGTCGATGGGAGTCCACTGCTGAAAATTCTTCCCGGGGGGGTTGCGGAGAGGGGGGACGGGGATGAGTGGGTGGATCAGGATTATCTCGAACTTCCCGATTATTTGTGAAGGACGAGACTTGGGAAGCGTTACAGGCGATTCAGGGGTCAAGAGGGGGCAGGGTGTGCATTTAGCTCTTGCTGAATACGGGGTATCCCGTTACCGAACGGGAAATACCATTCTTCGACGATGCTTTGTTAATGTAAGGGGAGACTACTGTGAGTTTTAAGTCGCAGGCGATTGGAGTGAGATTTTTCATACGTTGAAGATCGATCATTTCAGTAGCGAAGTGGTAGTACGGTTCATGTCAATTTTGACTATTGGCTAGCTTTCAATGAATATCTCGGAATCTAAGGGAGATTGGAACAATAAATAATCAATTTTTTAGCACTAATTATTCATTTTTAGACATATATAATTAATCTTCAATGTATGAGAGATCGCATTCCAATAGCCCGCGACTGTTAAAACTCATAGTAGTCTCCCCTTAAGGGGAGACGGAACCCCTTTGTCTACATCAAATCTTAGAATTGTGTTTTTTTCTACAATTATTAATTTCTATCTATGAAATTACTTTATCGACTCGATTATCGCATTGTTGAGTCAATGAAGTAGTTTAATGAATAAAAAATAATAATTGCAGGAGAAAACACAATTCTGAAGATTCATATAAACGCAGGGGTTCCGTTTCCCCTTAAGGGGTAACCGAAGGCCACCGTTTCCTCGAAAACACCATTGGTCGCGCAAAAGTTACGAACGTCGTTGGTCGCGCCGTAAGCGCCGTGCCGCACCAGCATAAATCGACATAATGATAAATTTGAAAGATCTAGGAAAAATCTGAAAAATCCAGAGTGATCTTGATCGTATACTTGAAGAAGTCCCGTGAGATTTTTTTTTGTTCTGTTTCATCATTCCGCTACTGAATTTATAATTAATATTGATAGGGAGTAAGACTAGAAAATTGGAAAATTTGAAAAATTTCAATATGTATTTTTTAAACGTTTGTACGAATTTCGTATGGCACATTCATATACTTTCTAATCGAAACGATTTGAGTATTTTGTATCGAGGGAATAAAACATCGAAAATCAGCTATTTATTTTCAAACCGGTCATTTGCGAGTTAAATATGAAAAAACTTCCCCTGCAACTTTGGAAATTTTCGATAATGATACTCCAAGAGCCTCAAACAAATGAGAATATCAAGTTTTGCAGATTGAAAAATTTTCGCACTCATTCATATAATTTTATATCGATTATCAATGAAATTCACCATTTGTTGCACCAACCATATATGAACAATAAACTACACCTTAAAAATAATGTCAATGTCAACAATTATTTTACCCAATCTAATTGACAAGTTTGATGATTGAAAATCTCTACATCTATACTGTCCCAGGAACTTTATCTTTTCGGTTTAACAAATAATTATAGACCTTCAGTAGGGTAAGCAGCCTAAAAGATAGAAGCTTTGAACTTTTTCCGAGTACTCTATAAATAATATATCAGGAGTACTGTTAATTTCAATGTTTAATAATAACACTAATGTATAATTACACGATGAACTTTTTTTCATCGATGATCTTTTTGAATGTATTTATCTTCAGTGTCCCACTGTTCCATCATTTTATCATTCATTGCTTCGTTGTTTCCACTTCAAATAATTATTTTCCCACATTTAATTTTATGAGTTATAAACCCATCGTTGGTTCATTTAGGTAACTAATCTATTTTTGATCTCTCGACGCACCTGAAATTCCCCTTAAGGGGATACGTCGGTGAAATATAAAAGTCTTCACTGGGCCTTGGGACCCATTGAAGAGTTTATAATATATGACGAAATATGAGAATAACTAGGGAAAATCGCGGACCCAATTGATTTTGCCTCGTATAACCACGAAAAACCTGTTTTTTTCCTGTTTTTACCTTCAAAATGCTCGTTGCGTCGTAGTTTTCATACGATTTTAGCTTTTTTTTAAATTCGTTACACTTCAAAAAATAAAGTTAAGCATCCATTTTACTTTATTCGCAACAGATCATGAATAAATGAATTTTGAATTTCATAAATTTTTCGCGTCTCTGGAGTAGAGTAAAAATTATGAAATTCAATATTCATTTATTCATGAACTATTGCGAATAAGGTAAAACGGATGCTTAACTTTATTCTCTGGAGTGTAACGACCTTTAAAAAAAGAGCAAAAATCGGATAAAAACTACGGCGCAAGAAGCATTTTGAAGGTAAAAACAGGAAAAAATGAAGTTTCTAGTAATTATATGGGGTAAAACCGATCGGGTCCGCGATTTTCCCTAATTATTCCCATATTCCGTCATATATCACAAACTGTTCAAAGGGCCCCAGGCCCAGTGAAGACTTTTAAATT
This sequence comes from Diachasma alloeum, assembly GCF_001412515.2. Lineage (NCBI taxonomy): Eukaryota > Metazoa > Arthropoda > Insecta > Hymenoptera > Braconidae > Diachasma > Diachasma alloeum. The sequence continues at coordinate 30,666 of NW_021681005.1, forward strand.
TCACCGACGTATTTCCCTAACCGGTAGGCGGAAAAAATAGCCTACACATCCAAAACATGTTAAAACCCATCCAACGTAAAAATTTCCCTCAGTCCATTTTTTCCGGTATTCAACCCCTTAACCATCTATCTATTGACCTGCTTACCCCGAACATCCTTCATATTTTGTTGATATTTTTAGTTACAATATATTTAGCTAAAATTTAGTGAGATACAGTCAATATGTAAAATATACAGAAATATAGTATATACAATTGATATTATGTACATTCAATCAAATATTTCAATTTGTAACAATAAATCTGTGTGTGCCCACTGGCATCGCTTACATCTAACGTTGTCCTATTCAACTCTGCTAAAATGAAATTTATTTCATACAAAAATTGAGAATAATCCCATTACATTAGAACCGAAACAAAGTAAATATTTCCGTATCTTAACAGAACAAACAAAAAAGAAAAAAACCGCTTACTGAATAAATACGGATGTCCACATTTACGTTTATATTGTACATAAAATAAAATAGATCACGCCATTCGCGATAAGAAATATCACAAGTTACTTTCACAGAAAACCCTTGATAACATAAAACAAGTGGAAGAAAAGAAAAACTCAACTGGCGGGTGGTAATGTCCACACAAGTGTTCCCTCGTTTTTTCTTCTCTCCTGATTTTTCTTCCTGTATGTCCTGAACCGAGTACGATTGGGACTCCAATCGACCCCATTTCGGAACCTCCAATTGGGGGTTCGAGGGGCTGGTGAATCATTCACCGAAGGCACTTCCTCCTTACTCCCTCTACTCAAAACATCGAGTACCTGCTCGTAAGCAAAATACGTTGTGAATTCATAGTCGGGAACGTAGTAATCCTGGAGTGTTGCTTCCCTCCTGAATCGTTGCATTGCACACCAACTGTGAGAAAGCAGACAGGGAAACCTCGACAGCCAGTACTCTGTAAATTTTCGGGGAATTTCTCCGAGGCTTGCTTGAGCCTCTGCTGTTAATTCTCGGTAGTGATGTTTTTTATTTCTCAGAGCTCGCAAGAGATCTCTCACACTCTCTCCTCTGTAACTTCTGTACTTCCTCAAGTCGTTGGCCACCTCGAGGTCAATGCAAAGTCTCCAGTCAGAGTGGACAACCTGGCTCCCTCCAGTCTCCAAGGACATCAATGCCACACTGTCAGGCTCGTCCTTCTCCACTCTGTCACTAACATCCTGGAAAAAGTTGAGTATTCTAGCTGAGTTCCAGAAAAAGGGAAAACGCTCAACAGCTAGAGCTGGAGGTCGACTGGTAGGATCACTGTCGATCATTGCTCGGATCAGAACAAGAGCCAATTCTTTGTCGTAATCATGGACATCCTGGAGGGAGGACACATCACTTTCTCCGCAGAGGATGTTCGCTTGCCTGCGGAGGGTGTCGCCGAATGGATGCTTTCCGTTTGACAGAACGTAGTAGAAGACACAGCCGAGGGAGAAAATATCGACGGCGCAGGTTGTTCGTTCACCGTTTAGCATCTCCGGGGCTATCCAACCGTCGGTGCCGGTAACTCCTGATCTGCGGGAGAACGACATGCGTCCCAATTGCAACTTCTTGCAGAGACCGAAGTCCGAGATCATGGCGCGGACCTCACCTCGCGGTCCTGGAGTTGACAGCAGTACATTGTGCGGTTTTATGTCTCTGTGGACTATTAAAATACGAATATGTTACGGGAGTCAATGTTTTCGGGGAATACACAAAGGGGAAGAAAAGCTGATGTTCAATTTATAAGAGGGCGTTTAGTTTTTCTTCATTGATATTTGCATTCAGACGATATTAAGTGATAGAAAGTTCTAGAATATTCTGAAATATTGTTGAAGCACCTAGAGAGTGCATCAATGGTGAAAGAGTCTGGTAAGTAAACTCTCAAATCAGTAGCAAAGTGGTTTCAGTCGACTTATCTCTCAGTTGAGTTTTTGAGGAATATTTCCGAATGGTTTGGAATATGCTCGAAAGAATGATCAAAGCTTGGAAAAATGGAGAGCTTTCTAGATTCATCAATGACAAAAGGGTCTCGTAGGTGAAATCTCAAATTAATCGTGAAGTTTTTATAATTTTTTGTAAATTTTTCGGGAGTTTCCGAATGGTTTGGTATATGCTAGATAGAACTATCAAAGCTTTGAAAAATGGAGAGCTTTGTAGACGATTGTCGAATTTAACAAAAGATTCTGTACAGCTCTGGATCTTTCTACAATTTTCTACAACTTCCAATCATTTTCATGAAAAACAAATAACCCTGGAGGATTTTCGCAATGATTCTCGACATTTTCTAGAACATTCTGATTTAAGATTTTTGTACCGGTCGAGACCGCTACCTTTCTAGAACATTCCATATTTCTCAGAGAGCGAACATTTCAAATTATACAGAGTAAGATCTGTGATGAAAACTTATTGCATAGAGTCTGCTATATATGTTAATAGGGACCTCCCATGAAGTTAATCCTTTCTAATTTCCCTATTCAGGCATTCTTTATCATAAATAAATATGCAAACAGCAAAAATTATGGACAAATATTGCCTAGATGTTTTATGGTAATCAATTGAAAATCAATCATGCAACTTTCCAATTACATCGGTATCTTCAGATGAAATGATTATCACTGAAAATATCAAGTGAAAATATTTTTAGTGACAATCTCTTCCTATTTTCTCCTAAAATAACTTGCGATAAAATTGCGTAATTTGAAAACAACAACGTAGCAACTTAGCAACAAATATTTGCCGTGCCAATGTTTTTCAATTCACACAATCAATATCGATAATAATCAATGGCAATGAACTAACATTCATTAAAAAACCAACATAAGTTTTCATCATAGATTTTACTCTGTATAATTTGAATCTTTGCATGTTTGAATATTTGAATATTTTTATTCAGTAAAAAAATTTCTGATTATTCATATTGAGAATAATCCCGGTTCCCCTCCTACCTCATCCAAATCCCATCCAATCATTTCCTATGACGTCACAAAGATGTGGAGCGCTATATAAATTCCCTTCTTTAACATAAAAATGTGGAACGCTTCACGATTGTGCAGGAGAACAAAGGATTGAATACCCTGCGCCAACTTCATCCCTTTATTCTCCTCCTGAATGTGTTCCATGTGTTGCATGGATAATGTGTTTTTCAAATCACGCGATCAATATCGATAATAATCAATGGCAATGAACTCACCAATATCAAGAGAATGTAAATGAGCTAATCCAGAAGTCGCTTGAGCCAGAATATTCTTAACAGAAATAGTCTGCCTATCATAATTCCCAATAACATAATCCTGCAGAGTCGCTTCAGCCAGTTCCAGTGCAATATACCTAAACATTCGATCCTGCTCAGTGCAGAAGTACCTCACAACATTAGCATGAGCATCAGATTCCCTCAACAGAGCCACCTCCCTGTCAGCAAAAGTAAAGCAATCAGGCAGGAGTCGTTTCACAGCAACAGATCGTCCATCGAACTCTCCCCTGTAGACAAAAGTCCCTTCACACCCCTTTCCCAATACTTTATCGATGTGAAATATAATTTTTCCCACTTTAACTGTCCCCTCCCCAATCTCCTCAGGCGCAGTGGTCACTCCACTCCTGCCCCCAGTGCTGCTGGTTCTGCTGTTCTCCCTTGAGCCCTGAGATAACTGCTGAAACTCTTTGAACTGGGCATTCAAGTACCAAAACATGGTAATGACACATCCAACAAGAATGATAAGCGCCAACTTCAACCCTTTATTCTCCTGCTGATTCAGCCACTTCTTCGCCCCATTATACGCTCCCCCAAACGTCTTCTTCCATCCTCTGTGATCCGTACTATTGTCAAGCTCATCAAGGCTCTGCACAACAATAGTAATCTTATTCGACTCATTACCCCGCGCTTCTGAAGATCTAATAATTGGATCAGACCGTCCAGTGATCTGCAAAGGCTGATTCTGATGTTTATACTCTGAAGGCACTTTATAATGCCCAAGAACAATGATATTATTCTCTTGAGTCACTTCATCCATTGATTGATCCCCAGGTGGTTCATTGCCAACTGTTGCACTCTCTTCATGAGAAACTCCATTATTGTTCTTGCCAATTTGAGGGACGACTACTGGGCCCTCGAGCAGCAGATGTCCGCTGTTGCTGGAGATTGTGGCTGTCGAAGAGTCCACTAGGGATGGCAGTGCATAAAGTCCATGGATGTGCTCACCAATGTATAACGTTGGGAACAGTTGAATGTCACTGGGCTTGGAGCTGAATCTCTGCAGGAGATTGTCGAGGGTACCTTCGGCCACACTGGTGAAGGGAACTGTTACTAAGCCATCTTTACTCATTGTGTAGATGCCAATGACTGGACTCATAAGGTCCAACTCCCACAGAACCATCCCTAGTCTTCGATCCAAGGTAACAACTCGACCAGTGGAACTCGTTGTGAAGTGGACGAGGTCATAATCGTCCATTGCATCGTCGATTTTCGATGCTGAATAATCGTAAAACGTTATGTTCCATTTTCGCTCCTTCTGCTTGCTGTCTATCATTATGATATTGTATTCTGTACGCCCAACGGAAATGGCGTCCTGAATGTCTAAGGGACAGGTACTATCGGCCTCTTCGAACCCCAGGAGTTGCTCGCGTTTACCAGTAACTGGGTCTATGCTGAACCAAGTGTCGATTTTACGACCTGTGTAGAGAATGCCGTCGCTGCTACGACAGGGACTGTTGGCTACTAGTTGGGGAATTGTGAAGGGAAGTTTCTTCAGGACATCAAATTCAGCTCCATAAAGGTACAGGGATCCGTCTTTGGGATCGGGGAGGAACATTGGGGACAGCCTCTCGGATACGCCGTGTGGGACTTTCACTACGGGTTCATTGTCCTGGCGCCAACGAATCTCGCCTGTTCTCTGGCCAACGCCCACAAAACAACCGCTGAGGGTCGAAATCAGGAGCAGGGGGTCATCCCCTTCGGGAATGAGACCTGTGTTTGGATCCTGAAAAGATCAAATTTTATATTACAAGGAGTTTGTGGTGGAAAGAGAATATTCAACCAGAATTTAGAGATAACGCAAAAAATTTGCTATAGATTATTTTGAAAGGATCTTTGAGAGTAGTTTGTTGCAATGAAAATGTAGAAAACATTGTTTTTCGTCAAATTATCTGTAAAAAAATACTCCTGGCACTTCTTCCTCGACTTAATAGTTCCGACATTATTGCGGAAATGATGTACGATCCATTATGAATTTATCTGATTGCAATATCACTGAGAAACAAAGCTTTTGGTTTCCTGAAAATTACTTAGTTTCAGTGAAAAAATCAGTGAAACTAAGTTTCGGACAGAAGTCCGAAAAACATAGTGTCAATGAGTTTGCTTTTTTTTATTGTTAATTGTTGAGTTTTTAATGTGAAAAATCCTCAAATTACACATCGTTATTCTTATTTAAAAAACCGCAGGTGAGCATTCTCGACTTCAGTACCCAACGATTTTTATTTTTCATCACGCTGTGCGAAAAATTAACTTTTTAGGCACGCTTCGCGTGCCTAAAACGTCCCTGTTCCACACATTGTGATGAAAAATATCGTTCGATACTCGTGGGAAAAGTGTTTTTTGGCTCGTGGGAGGTTTATAGCACGAGCCGAAGGCGAGAACACCACAAAAAACACTTTTCCGCACTCGTAACGAAATATACTATTAAGGCCCTGGTGGATTATCTTTCGAACGTTATCTCGATTGTTTTTCCGTCTTCGCTACTGAAATGTAGATATTGTCTCTGGAAAGAGGAAACTTTTCCCGCTTCGGGAGGGAAATGTGTACTTTGCGCCTGCCGGGGCGAAATTTATACTTCCAACCACGAGGCATAAAATAAAGGACCTGAAAGGACCCTTGCCCCGCGTTCGGCTCGACTGATAATTCCACACGTGGGCACGACACCTTTATTTTACCTCCCAAGGCGAAATATACACTATTCTCTCTGTAACTTCAACACTAAAAACCAATTTTCGAACTTACTTCATTCCCACGGGGATTCAGAGCACAGGCTCCTAGGATGAGAGAAAATAGAAACAGATGAAGCATATTCTTCAAGACTCTTGATGTCGTCATTCTCCGCATTCTATTTTCCACAGTTAGGTTAGACATTCTTCAGGTGCTCTAAAACTGCGCCGACAACTGCAGTCTCTTATCATTATGCTACTCAGCTGATGACAATCAACTTGGGATCTCGGCAGACTGCTCGTGGATCTCTAGACACCCAAAAATCTGACATATTGCGTCACTTGTTTACCGCATTGTTTGTCGACCTATGAAACAATGTTTATCACTCAATGTTGCACCGACAAGTGAAAACCCACGAATCGTTGGCTTGCCCTGATTATCGAGGATCTCAGTATCACCAGTAATATCATCTCGACACCTTGAATTTCGCGTGGACATTGAGCTCAAGCCACTTTGGATCGTTCGCGAACACGATTTGACATGATGCAAATAGACGACTCAATCCAATTGAATTCGTTATGGAGTTGTAGAAGTGACAGTACTTTCCCTGAATACACAATTTTCACTCCTCTGACATGACTGCATATGAAAATATTTCGTTGAAATGTACTTCCAGGTGACATGAGAAGTATGCTAATATTTTTATTTTTAATGGGGGTATTATCATTATTGGTTACTCAACCAATAGGCAGTCGTAACGTTTCTATTAGGTGGAAAATGAGTGGTGTTTTTGGAATGCTCCGCCATCTACCGATGTTTCCACCACAATTGTCAAGTTATAAAACTCAAGGCCGTTGGAAAAATGTGCACGAAAAGTCAAAGCCTTGTGTTTTTATATTTCAGAAAAAAATATTGAACATGATAAATTATAATTTTTCCAAGGAATAATTTATTGCTGGAAATTTATGAGCTTGAACTTATATTACACTCGCGATTACGCAGCGACCTATTGCTTTGAGTGAGTGGAAAATAGCTATACTGTTTTTGATAATTGAATTCGTGTGCTTTTTCACCATATTCTACTTTTAGTAAGATAAAGAAAATAGTTGACAGAAAACACTTGCGTATGATGCGAGGTCAAAATTATATGAGTTTGAATAAAATATTATCGAAATGAAACAACTGTTCGTCACTGGTTATTTCATTTCGATAAAGCTCCTGCAACTAATTTTTTTATGTTGCCTATTACTCTAAAAAATTACAGAATTTTCCTCGTAGGAAAGGGGACGCGCTTCGCGCGCGTATGCGTTGACGAGTATTTTATGCATATTATTTATGATCCTTATGTATTTGGTCATTCGTTTGCTTTTTCATCTGATTTCTATATTTTCTCATTTAAATTATAATTTATAATGATAATTTTTTTTTCGATACATCGAAAAATTGTTTTCATTGTAACTAGTAATTTTCAATTTAATATAAAATGTATGATGTAATAATTTTTAATTTGAATCAAGTTGGAAAAAGGTCTTGAGAATTAAATTTTCCAAGCTAAGATAAACTTGAAATATTCCTAAGAAACAGACGGCTGACCGAAAATGTTTCACCTATTTTTCAATAGAGGACGTGAAGAAATTTCATTTTTTGAAAATGGATAAACATCTTTAACTCGAGCAACAAACAATGAGGACAGAGTAATTTCGATTACAGTTGAATGTCGTGTCACCCTCAGAAACCAAAAAAATTATCAAAAATTTAAAAAAAGCGTCGGTATGTACCGGTTCCAGATTTTTCTTCGCATAGCATTCAAAAAATTTTGACGCAAAATGAAGGGATTTCTCTCAGTTTTGCACCACGGGCATGAGGATGTTTTTTTCCTTTTTGTACTAAAAAAAACATTTTTGATACGCAACATCTTTTCCCAGAAAATGTATCAGTTTTCCGCCACAGTATTAGATAAAATTCTTTTTTCTCTAATATTTGAGAAAATCTTATCCCCTACAAATACAATAGCAAGCAGTCGTGCAAAAAATCACGTCGCTAGACAAGATAAGAGTGTGAACGCCGTTTGACGGACAATGTGATGAAAATAGTTAATATATTGTTTGAAATGGAACTTGCGGGGACAAAAACCTGAATATCTTCTGCCGACGTCATAATGTGCAAAGAAAATTCGGCACTCGTAATAGTAATTATACATTGAAGGATATGACCGTTATTATTATGGAATAGAATAGAATACAAACATGAATATCTTGGAAACTAGAATTGACATACTGAACATTCTCACGCGGACGTCCAGTTCATCGTCTGAAATTCTTCATCTTTTTTCATGAAAAAAATTCGTAGGTGTATTATAACCAAATTGTCTTGAAATTATAAAATTATTTAAGGGGAGACTACTATGAGTTTCAAAAGTCGTGGGTTATTGAAGTGAGACTTTTCATACGTTGAAGATCGATTATATAGATCTGAAAACGAATAATTAGTGCAAAAAAAAATTTTTGTTATTGTTCGTTTGCCCGGAAACGCTTAAAATGCTAAAAACAGTCCAGGGCCTCCAATTTTTGAGCTACAGAAGATTTGTTTTTTTCAAAATTTTCGGAAAAATGTGTGGAACAACAATTATGAGCCAGTTTTTTGAAATTCGAATCCTACACAGCCGATTTCGGTTTTTTTCATATAAAAAAATTCACTATTTGTGTAAAAAATACAAAAAAAGCAAATTTAGCTATGTAAGAGGCGGATTAAAAAAAAATAGCTCGTAATTGTTATTCCACATATTTTTCCGAAAATTTTGAAAAAAAAATCCTTCGTAGCTCAAAAATTGGAGGCCCCGGACGGTTTTTGGCATTTTAAGCGTATTCGGGCAAACGAATAATAGAAAAAAAAATTTTTGCACGAATTATTCGCTTTCAGATCTATATAATCGATCTTCAACGGATGAAAAGTCTCACTCCAATAACCCACGACTTTTAAAATTCATATATAGTAGTCTCCCCTTAACAGATTTTTTCAATTCTACCGCTTCATTACAGTCGATATAGTAGTTATCCCGATATCCAACAGCGCACAAGCTAAGTCGCCTTTTGAAAAGGCAACCCGAATAATAGCACTAATAATAATAATGATATCCACATTTGTAGTCTAACCTCGAAATTCATTACAAACAACTGTACATATATATCCGTTGAGGCTTATTCGAGCATTGAGGAGAAAAATTACATAGGAATTATCAACAAAATTCAGATACAATTTCATCTAACATTTGGCAATATCAGTACAAAGAAGAAAGTACGGTAGCTATGATTTGAGATATGAAAACAAAAAAAATAAGACATTCCATGCTATCATATGGTCGCCCACTGATGGAAAAAAACGTAACAGAAGCACGTGGAAGTGAATGGCTGCATGGTCATGCTTTTTTCTATTAAAGTTCAATCATGCTAGGTAAAAAAATGAGGTAAATAGATCAATAAAGAGCAGGAATATAAAGAACATCAACAAAGAGCAATCAAGTCGAATGCTGTCGAAAATGATGGCACCTGAAATGGCGAAATGCTACGCCGATTCTGTTAAAAGTACTAGAAAAAATACAACGGTTGAATCAAAGGAGAATGAAATACAACCACAAGAGGTCAAGAAGGACACGAAAAAAGCTAAATCTTCATCTAGGTCTACGAATTCCAATTGGCAGAAATATAAAGACCTTGTTAATACACCTGGGACACAAAAATCACCTTCTAAACGACATTCAACGAACTCTGAGGTGCCTTACAGGGACAAGAGAGTGGCCAAAGGGAAAAAGGCCCCACATTTGGTTCAATCTGTAAGTTGGATTGTCGATAACTTTATATATATAGGGGAGAGTGGGGTAAAACCACCCCGTTTGATTTTTTCAAAAATGTTAACAGCTCATTCAATTTGAAATGAAATGGAATATTTTTTTTTCCATGGAAACTACACTTCCCCTTTAGAATGAGCCTAGACTGATCTCAATTAATGAATTAATTCCAGAGTTATGAGTATCACAAAAAAGTCAAAAGGGGCCGTTTTACCCCACTCTCCCTTAACTTAAATTTTGCAGATGAAAATGTGAAATTAATTCTAAATGGAAGTTGATATGAACATAAATAGAGGAGGTTGGGGTAAAACGGACACTTGACTTTTTTTAAAATGTTAATGAGGAGTTGAAATGTTGATGAAATTGAATAATTTTTTTTCAATACAAAGAACAATTCTTTCTCTTTGTGACGAGCCTAAACTGAGCTCAATTGATCAATTTGTTTCTGAGTTATAAATAATTTTAAAAAAGTCTAAAGTGTCCATTATTTTACCCCACCCTCCCCTAAATATTCTGGTTGAGTTCGTGTTTGATTGGCAGTCTATCATTATTGATAATAATTAATTTAGAAGTGCCAAAATAACACAGAGTGTTATCAGAAATATAAAATGTTTTTAAAAATTAGAAAAAAAAATGAATAAAACTTTGGTGCCTAATACGAAAATTGTCATCACTATCAAACTTTTCTGATGAATAATTTATGGTTTTGGGTACCCCCATTGTAGAGGATGTCCTAGTCAAACGAGTAACTATTATTTAAGGAGATAATTGTAGAGAAAATATGATGGATTAATTTTGTATTTTCGTCACAGTTAGAATTCATGTAAGAAATTATCAATGATGAATAATTTTGTTTTCGGGCGTTTTAAATTTACTTTTGCTCACTACACTCAACGATTTACATGGAGTTTGGATATACTACTTTAAACTCTAATTTTGCAGGGAATTCCCCAAAAAATATGTTCACCTCCCTTAGTTCAGAAGATTGATTTGTTGAAAGAGAATGATGAATCAGTAGAATGGTTAATCTCTATTTTTTCACATATGATGTGAATGTAGTGGAAATGGGGCGAAACGGACACTCAATTTTTTTGTAATAATGATAATTTTTGGACCAATTTATCAATTTATCTCACTATCACATCTCACTCAATTGACATGTATGACAGAATTTTGATGTACATAATGCATATCATCGAGTATCGCCCTCTCATTGGCCAGATTATGACTCTCGAAAATAATCAATAAAATCATTGAATTGATCAAATCCTAACGTCGAATGATACAATTCTATACGTTGAAATTTGAATGAAAAAAATTTTAAATATTTAATTTGCCATATGATTTTCTATGTAAACATAGACTACGAAAAAACTTGGTTAAAATGTACCATGGAAATCACGTAAAAATTACTTTGTTTGACGTAATTGTGACGTATCGCTGCAGATTCGCAGAAATCACTGTTCTCCGCATGAATTTTTATGGAATGTCACGTAAAAATTACGTTTCGATCCAGATTTTTTCCAAGTTTTTACGTAAAAATTTCCGAAAGAGCATGTCGCATCACTTGTACGTTTTGCCACAAAGAGTTTTCGGAATTTTTTTTCTCTATGTAAAATTCTTTCCTGATCTGTTAAAGAACAGAAGATGTGGGCTTAGTTCATTATAAAACGTGAAGAAGCTTTTCTTTTACTCCATAAAAATCTGTCCAACAAAGATGTTTTGACGAATTTCTTTGAATCTTCTCCTTCCGACAAATACACGGTTAAGGGAAATTCGAGTTTCGTAGTAGGATCTAAAATAAAAGAATCACCTTAATGGGGATATGATGGTTTCCATGCCTTTAAGAATGTTTTAATTAGCAGAAAAAAATTATTTGAAGTTATTTATTACTAATTTTTTTCTTCTCGCATACCCTTTCGGGTCTTTACGATTTGTTCCCTTCCCACCCCCCTCAACCCCCTGTACCGCATTTGCCGAAGGGAGGGAAAACCTCATTCGAGGGAAAAACCTGACCTGGTACAGTCGTCCTTTTTGACGTGACTACCGCTCGGCAGTGAAACTGTGAGATTAGAGCGCTATAAATTTTTGACCGCCGGTGCCGGGAAGCGAACCCGGATCATTGGCATACGAGTCTAGCACTCTAACCGCACGGCCACTACCGTCGGTGTTATTTATTACTATTTATCTATTTATTATCTTTATCGAGGTTCAACATCAAGATTGCCAATGACAGAGCCAATGAATATACCGTTAGTTTTTAGCATTTGGTATGCAGGGTATAGTATAATATCATATAATCTTATATAATATAATTTCTCTTTTTCATTTTTTTTTTCGTCAAGTAATTTTAACAAGATGACGTAGGAGTATACAATGAAATTCATAAGTGTTACTTGATAGATTACATACATCAGTGCCTAAGATCAGTGAGGAATTGATACAGCTTGACTGATAAGGTAGGCAGTGAGTCACAGAACATGTCAATGGCGTTGTCAGATATGACCCAGGCGTTGACTGCATTAGAAATTCTATAAAGAGGTGATGACAGTGTTAAATTCGAGTTTGCACGAAGCAAGTAAAATAATTGCCTAGACCTTGAATGTGATCGGAAGGTCCTGGGTTCAAATCCCGGCCTGGACTATCCATTTGTAAGGTACCTTAAAGGGTATCTCTAGCATCCCTGGACATTCCAAAAAAGTGAAGTCAAAATAACAAAAACCCCTCTAATTAATTAACGAAACCCCTAATTTCCGAACGACTATACCGGGCCATATTTTCTTTACATATTAAATGTCGATTAATAGAAAAAAAATGATCACATGACTATACACAAATAATATCATTGAAAAATGAAATAATCAGCGCAATTTTCATATTATTATTTGTGGAATATGCAATGGAAATAGAAATCGCCCAGAAACTAACACCCGCCCAGAAATTGACCTGTTTACCCTAGTATCACGTCTGTGTGGTAAACGACAAAATGACCGGTCATTTTCGGTCAGTTTTCTCACCTACCACTTCCGATAATCCACCCACAAAATAATTTGCAAACCAATCTGGAAATTCTTCAATCCTTCCCTGGTAAAACAGTCCGATTATTTCCGACTGGGTGATAAAAAATGAATCGGCGTTAATGATGTTNTTAAATTCCGATTGGCTGGTAGGTAGAGTTTGGAGTTTGAGAAAATTATGAGAATTAATGGGAACAAGGGTATGTGGCCGTTATCGTCCGATTACCTTCCAAAAAAGTGGTTGATTGATCTCGTATTACGCATATAAATATTTAATATTTATTGCTCATTTAAATAAAATAAAAAATAAAAATAAATAAAAATATTAAATGTAAATAAAAAAAAAAATATTAGAAATAATAAAAAAAAATACNATTTAATATTTATTGCTCATTTAAATAAAAAAAAAAATAAAAAAAAAATAAAATAAAATAAAAATAAAATAAAATAAAAATATTAAATAAATATAAATAAAAATATTAAATGTAAATAAAAAAAAAAATATATTAGAAATAATTAAAAAAAACAAAATACAAATATTTAAATGAGCAATAAATATTAAATATTTATATGAGCAATATGAGATCTATCAACCACTTTTTTGGAAAGTAATCGGACGATAACGGCCACATACCCTTGATTCTATTAATTCTCATAATTTTCTCAAACTCTAAACTCTACCTAGGGTAAGCTACCCAGTAGATGGACACTGCCCTATAGATGGACGAGCTACTTTTGGCTAGGAAATTACGCAAAAAAATACTGAAATGTGAATTGTTGCTTTGAATTTTCACTAACTGTTGTGATTCTTAACCCCTGAGGGGCGATTTGTTTTCGATCAATTTTTTTTTTCAATTGCTAAACAACAAACGTCCATCTACTGGGCGGTTTTCTTAGGCGTTCATCTACTGGGCAGTTTACCCTACCAGCCAATCGGAATTTAACGGGCAAAGACAGAAACATCATTAACGCCGATTCATTTTTTATCACCCAGTCGGAAATAATCGGACTGTTTTACCAGGGTTGTTTTCTTCATTCAGCACGAATATCATTCAAATTGCGTGTCTATTCCAGCAAGTGACCAATATAATGGCAAATATGGACCTTAATAACACGGAGCTAACGAATCAAGTGGCAATAGACTGTGAAATGGTTGGTATCGGTGACGGTACCGAGAGTATGTTAGCAAGAATATCGATAGTAAATCGCCATGGAGCCTGTATTTACGACAAATATGTCAAGCCCAGAGAGACTGTCCAAGACTACCGCACTCCAGTGAGTGGAATCCGCCCACACCACCTTCAAAATGGCGAAGAATTCGACATAGTTCAGGCGGAAGTAGCTAACATCTTACGAGGAAAGATTCTAATTGGTCATGCACTTAAAAATGACCTTGCTGTTCTTTTTCTATCACACCAAAAGAAGAATCTGCGGGACACGTCAAGGTACAAACTCTTTAGGATGATCTCAAAAGGAAATACTCCAAGTTTGAAGAAACTCGCTGCTGAGTTACTGGGCATTGAAATTCAGAGTGGTGAGCACAATTCTGTGGAGGACGCCAGAACTGCAATGCAGCTTTACGTGTTGTACAGGAATCGTTGGGAATCTGATATCCGTTCTAGATGATCTTTACAGCATACGCGGAGGTAATTTTAATTAAACAACAAATGAGTTTTCTTTAATATTGGGAGACTTTAGAGAGAAAAAAAATTACAGACGGATGTATCTTCAATACAGCTGTAATTGTACGTGGATACGTTCATGGTCTTTCCTTCTTTCTCGAATTTCCTAGAAACTCCTTGAATTTTTTAGAAATTTCAAGAAACTTCTCGAATTATCTCGAAATGTCTAGAATTTTTTAGAATTCCGATAGATGGCGCTGCACATAAAAACTGTTTCCCAAAATAACCCCCCATATTGAAACCATAGACGTATCTACGTTAAAAAACATTTCAGAGAAGAATGTGATTTTAGAATACAGACATGCTAAAAAATTTTGTATTCTTTGGAAAATTTTATCGATTCCTTACCGATTAAATTGAGAAATCCTATCTTTTTCTACAACTTGTTCTGTAATATTTATTGTATTTTGTGCACAAATTCTTTGGCATACAATTTCTAAGCTTTTTTCACTGAATTTTTCCTTGTTTTTATCAGCAAATTCAACCAAAAGAGCTTTGAAAATCCATTCATAGGAAATTTTCAATAGAATCTGATGAGATTTTTATGGAATTTACGTGGAAACGAACAAATTCACGAAGAACTGTATGATTCCATTTAAAATGTTGAATTTACTCATCTCAACGTCTCAAATTATTCTTATATTTGTAGATTAGGGTGTTCTCAATACCTGTGGATAACTTAAAACTAAACAATCATTATTGGCCGGATTGCATCAAGTGTTGTCTTCAACCTTCAGCCTGATCTGACAGCAGCGAGAGGATTTGCAGAAACTGAACCTAAAGTTCTCCCTGGGAGAAAATATCAGGAAATCGGATCAATAATAATAAATGAAATATAATAAATGAAAATAATAATAAATAAGTTTGAATTATTGTCCAAAATGTTAAGGATTTATTTTCGTTAAATGAAGGAATAAAAAGAATTACAAATATATTCAAATTGCTATCGCTGAGTTATTGAATACGATGAATATAATTTTAACCCTCTAATGCCAATGAGTCATGGAACATCAAGTAACTTTACGAGAGTCGTTCCTCAGCATTTGAAGATTAATTCGGGTAAGAATGTTAATCTCACGAAAATTCATTAGCCGAAGTTTGCAAAACTATTTGAATCAGAAGCGATATCGTAACAATTAGTGACCATTCAAACGGAAAGACAAGCGATGTGGATTCCAGTCATCATTCATGAGAAGAAAATAGATCATTCTAAACACGCGGATTTTGACGCGGGACTTGTGTGAAGTCTGAGTGGAGTGGATACCGTCACTTGATGTTTTTTCACGTTAAAAAAAGGCATAAAATGTTTTATTTCCATACTTTTGCTTCCGAATGGAAGCAAATTTGTAAATTATTAGCAAAAACCCTCTTTAAAAAAAATTGATGTCATCTTTTGGGTCAGCAATCTATTTCGCCAGGAATAACCTTAGGCCTAGGAACAAGTATAATCTTTCCTTAAGATCTTAGATTATACAAAAATTTGTTTTATATTCCGTTTTCAAAAGATATTTTCTGAATATATATTTTTTATACATATCTATTTTTTGCTCAATTTTTCAAAAAAATTTCAAAATCCCTTTAAAAAGTTCAAAAAAATGGTCTCAAAAAGTTAGTCTCCGATAATTCAGAATCATCTGAAACGTGGAGATTTACTATTCCCTCAGAAAGTGCTTATACGACCTTTTTGCACAAATTTTCCGGAAAATACAAAAAAGTGTTTATACGACCTTGTTGCACAGCGCACGCGAAATCTATTTTCGTTCGGCTTGAGGTAATGTTGTCTTGAATAATAAAAATTTTCATTATTCTATAATCTAAGAACTGAAATTCTCTTCACTATGAGGTCAATGAATTTATCATGTCAGGTACCACTGAATTTCGCGACCCCGTTATCAGCACTTGTAGTTAATCACCGAGGCAGATATTGAGTTGATTATATATCAATCTCTGTTGTCCTTTGCAGCACAATCAGCCTTTCTATTCTGACTTATTCTCCCATTACAATATCCATAATTATGTGAAACCCTATTGGACGCCTGTTCTCACAAATTCTTCGGCAAGTGAAATTGAAAAGTGAGAATGTTATCAGAGGGGAGCAGCACGCAAGTGACAGGCTATCGTGCATTAACGTCTTGGAGATTACGACACGAAGAAGAAGGGAGGAGTAATTGCTCCGGTTTTTTCCTCTGCCTCGTGATCAGTGAAATCAGTGTAAGCGTTGAGCTGTTGGGAGGCAGTCATTCGACTTTCTTAGAGGAAGTATCTTTCTAAATATGCGGGTGGTGGTGATTGGAGCCGGGAGCGCAGGTCTTGCTGCTCTGAGACATTGTGCAGAGGATCTGAAGAGATCGAAGGAGAATGAAAAAATTGAAGATGGAAGAGTTAGTGATGTTGTTTGTTATGAGAGATGCGATAAAATTGGGGGCACGTGGGTTTATACGGAGGAGACTGGGATTGACAAGTACGGGCTGCCTATTCATTCCAGCATGTATGACAGTCTGAGGTAATTATATTCACTCTTGTTACTCAAAATATATCTGGTCTATCCGGGATAAAGCAGCATGAATAAACTCTAGTTGAGTCGTTCAGTGTAACGAGGAAAAATAAATTTATCAACGCTAAAAAGATTAATATTTATCATTGATAATTTTTTTCGTGAATTCTAAATTTGATGAGTAAGGAATTGACCAATTAACACTCCGTTGGGCGCACTGTAAGCGCCACGCCGCACCAGCATAAATCGACATAATGATAAATTTGAAAGATCTGGGAAAAATCTGAAAAAAATTAAGAGTGATCCAGATCGTATGCGTGAAGAAGTCCCGTGAGATTTTTTGTGTTCAGTGTTACTCTTAAGTATATATTGAAGCTCAAAGTTGCCATGGTTTTCTGAAAATTCGCCTTATACACGGTGCACGTATGAAAAAATCGTATAGAAATATTCTGTACGGATTGCGTATAGAATTTCTATAGGATTGTCGTATATGATATTCGAAGATTTTTATACGGATATTTTTTATACAAATTATTTCTATACGATTTCTATAGGTTTGATCCCATACGACCCACTGCCACATGTATAGAAACATTTCGTATGGAATTGCGACATTTCTCCACGTTTTTCTCTGGAATACTTTGACATCTTTCGTATGAATAGAAACATTTATGTAAAAATTTATGTATAGAAATAATTCGTATGGAAAGTGTTCGTATGGAAATATCCGAATATCATATACGGAAATTCTATAGAATTTCTATACGCAATCCGTATAGAAAATTTCTATACGATTTTTTCATACGTAACGACCCGCAGTTTTGGAATACAAATTTAAAAATCTAACTACTTATGATATTTTTAGCGGATATTTTCATTGACAGGGTTTCTAGACACTTCAAAATGAGAAATTTTTTCTCAAATTTTTGTCAAAGTCAAATTTTTTAAAAATTTTCTGAGGCTTTACTGCAGTGTAATTTAAAAAATCGGAAGAAGTGCGCGACGTTCATAGCGTGACCAACGGAGTGTTAAATGCTTTCTTCAATTATATTTTTGAACAATAGTCTCACGTTTGACTGATATTTCGACATAACACGCCGTTTCGGGTGCGTAGAAACGTAAATTATTTATTACAAAAGTTTAACACTGACAATTTTAATCACATGCATGGATAAGGGAGTCACAATAGACGTTCCTTTTTTTTTGTAATGTCTTCCTGAAGGAAAATTCAATTCTTCCTCTTCGTGATGAGCCTGAACTGAGCACATCCATTCGTTTTTATCCATTTATTCAATTTGTTTTTTAGTTATGAACATTTAAACAAATATCACTAGTATTCATTTTATCCCACCTTTGTCCATATAACATTGAATAATGACCATTTGATAAGTTTCATATTTTTCTATACTTTTTATCCACGTTTATATTGCAAATTAATCTGCAAATATTGAGTCACCTTATTTGTTTCTATTGATTTTTTTCATTTGCTTTGATTTCTTCTGTGTAGAACTAATTTACCTAAAGAAGTTATGGGATATCCAGACTTCCAATATGACGTAGAAACCAGTAAAAGTTATCTGACGCGTACAGAAATCCTGGAATTCTTGGAGCGATACTGCGATCACTTCCGAGTTCGTCAATACATACATGCAAGTATTGTTCCAAAAAATGGTGTAGAACGATTAACCCTAGATTGGTCATCCTATGATGGAAACCCCGCCGCGCGTCGTTTCTCTTTAATTACAATTGACTGACTAACCGAAAAAAAAAATCGACTTTGTCAACTGAAGTGTCTAAAAAATTATAGTAGTTTTTAGAACAACATATTTCACAAAATTCCTAAAGAAAAAAAATTATTTCGGACCAATGAATTATTTTTTCCCATGTTAAGGATGTATTACACCCTTTTTGCCAAAGTTCACATTTTTTAAATTTTTCTGGTAAATCGTTCATCGGATTGACGTGAAAAAATATACCGTTTTTGCGTTTTATCATTATTGACTGACTCACGAAGTTTCATGTTAGATCAATCATTTTCCTGCGTTTTTTTCTAAAACTTTTCGGAAATTCACAAAACTTTAGAAAAAATGCAGGAAAATGATTGATCTAACATGAAACTTCGTGAGTCAGTCAATAATGATAAAACGCAAAAACGGTATATTATTTCGCGTCAATCCGATTAATATTTTGCCAGAAAAATGAAAAAAACGAGAATTTTGGCCGAAAGGGTGTAGCACATCCTTAAATGAAATTGCCCATGACGCGACGTTGCTGGAAACCCGTTAAACGGGCCCGGGCAGTGTAGAGTGAATTCGGCAACGCTGAAGCCTAAATAACACGGCGGCGAATCCCCGCGAAGGTGACTAAGTCGCAGGGTTGCGTTTGGTGACCAGACTAGGGTTAATTGTATTGATTTAAGAATTGAGGAATTTGCGTAGTTTCTCCATAATGTGGAGCTAGTAGAGCCCACTCTTAGAGGGGAAAACGCAAAGAAATGGAAGGTGACGGTCAAGAATCTCAAAGATGGATCGACGAGGACAGAACATTTCGATGCCGTTATGGTCTGCAATGGCCATTATTTTCAACCATATCTACCAGTCATTGAAGGCCGGAAGGAGTTCAAGGGAAAACAGCTGCACAGCCATGATTATCGAGTTCCTGAGGTTTTTGCGGATAAAACTGTCGTTGTTGTAGGCGCAGGGCCATCAGGTGCGGAAAAATGACCTATGGCTACACTGAGAGAAAAACAGCCGAGTTCTCAAACAAGTCTTACTTGTGCAAAAAAAAATCATTTGTTAAAAATTATCAGAAAAGGATTTTTTGGTTCCAAACATGCGAAGCGTTCGCCGAGATTGAAAATTTTTATTGCAAAAATAGATTTAGGCCCGGTTGCATCAAGTCCTGTTATCCAAATAAACCCCAGGGTAAAGTCTGTTTCAAATTCGAAACAAACAATTATTTTTTTGTAATTTTCAACTAAAGATTTTGTTGGCCCAAACAAGACTTGTTTGAGATCTTTTTCGTTTTTCTCTCAGTATATTATTCAATAATGGTGGGCGTGAAAAACTTGTCATTTCGGATGTAATTCGATAATCTTAGTACCCAACTAGCGCATATCGCGTTCGAATCCATTCTGCGGTATAATTCGTTTTTCATTCAAAAAAACAAGGGCTCGAGCCTATCCGACAGAAGGCATGTGACGGTTACTTTTGGTGTATTAGTCTCATTTTTTTTATTTCTACCAATTTCTTTTCAGATTTTTAGCTATCACTTCAGTTCTCTTTTTGTGAAGATTTATAAAACCTTCCCAGAATTTAGCACGCGCCTATGGACGTACGCATAGACATTTTCTAAAAAAGAGTAAAATTTCAATTTGTTTTCAAGGAAAAATGAAGAATCACAAAATCTATCAATTACAAAATAAGCAATTAGCAATAATTTTTTTTTTTGATTTTGCTCTTTTTGGAAGTAAAAACAAGAAAAGAATCATTTGAATTCCATCTGCATCCAATTTTATGTATTTGGCCCTTGTTATTCCTTCCATGCCATTTCATCTACACGAGGAGAAAAGTTGGGAAAATTTTTTTTCCGTACTGATATTCACTTTTCTCGTCCGGGGATTGGTATTGGCCCCTCCCCAAACTCGTAGAAGTGAAAATCACTACGGAAAAATATCGTTCACGACTATTACCATGGGACTGTTTTACTCGCGTGGTTGGCCAGTCCTCGCCTTCGGCTCGGACGTCAACTCCACGCGAGTAAAAAACCCGATGACACTTGCCCTGAAATATACTATGCATGATAAAATATCGGCTATCAACAATTCTAGTGCTGTTCAAGTAAAATTTCTGGTCGTTTTTGGTAACATTTATGAAGATTTCTGATGAAATTTCTGGAGATTTCTGTGGAAATTTCATATCAATTTTTTCCTAGCTGGCACTTTGCGCCCCTAGCACAAGAATTCCCCTTGCTTTACCCTTGCTAGCACTAGAATTTTCTAAAGAATTTTTCTCCGTGTAACTAATCGGTGATTTGTCGCGTAGAGTGCCAATCTCCCTCGTAATTCCCTTACTTGCGCAACTAACACGTTCATTGTCTCGGGGTCTAATTTTGTTTACGTAAAAAGTGTTGAGAATGAAAACGTGTGCACTAAAATTTACTGGACGTTCTCATTACCATCAATTTTGTGATGTCGTCAGGAATGGATCTGACACTGGAGATTTCGAAGAAAGCACGAAAAGTTATTTTAAGTCATCACAATCGAAGTCCCATTGCCACAGTTTTTCCAGAAAACGTATATCAGCTTCCCGACATTAAAAAACTCACCGAAAAAGAAGTCGAATTCACGAACAATACTCGAGAAGAAGCTGATGTTATATTTTACTGCACTGGTGAGAGTAAAACACGAATTTTTAATTGAATTCAAGGAATTTTATGCATTCTCTATTCTATGTGATAATTCCTCATGGTGATTAAAGGGTACAAGTACAGTTTCCCATTCCTGTCACCGCGATGTGGGGTCAGGGTCGATGATAACATGGTGACACCCCTATGGAAACATTTGATATCGACAGAAAACCCAACATTAGCTCTTATTGGTCTGCCGTTTTATGTTTGTGCATTCAGTATGTTTGACTTACAAGTAAGTGTTTTAAATAACGAACAGAGAAAAAAAGTTTCTAGTTTCTGGTAACAATCTCTGGAGTTCAGTAGGGTAGGGTGGGGTAAAATGGACACTACTTTTTTAAAATTATTCGTAACTCAGAAACAAATTTATCAATTTATCAATCCTAATTATTTATCATTTATGGAAATGATAAATAATTAGGATTATTTATCATTTCCACATGATGGAGCTCAGTTTAGACTCGTCATAAAGGGAAAGAATTGTTCTTTGTATTGAAAAAAAAAATTATTAAATTTCATCAACATTTCAACCCTTCATTAACATTTGAAAAAAAGTCAAAAGTGTCCGTTTTACCCCAATCTCCCTTACTAAAATCCAGAGAGCAAAAAATCTTGAATTTCACGGGAATTTTCACTCATTCTAAGAGAAGGTTCTCTGAGAATCAGAGAAAAAGTTCTAGTTCTTAGTAATTTTCACTGAAATCCAGTACTCATGGCACATCAATTGAGGCATATTTCCTCTTATTTCACTTTGCTCTTGTATATCATTCGACATACGTCCTCCAAAAATTTTTCTAGCTCATATGATTGCAACTGTTGCCTTCGCATCGGGCTGCAAACTCATATCCGCCAGAAAAGTTTTTTTTCCGCCTAATGACGAAACATACTATTTTATAATTTATTGGAATATCCTCAACGATTTTTATTGACCCCAGAGGAAAGAGGGGTAGTTATTTGAGGCAGTCAAAAAAGTTCAGTCCAAAATGTTCCCTATACCCTGAAAATTTTTTCAAGAGAAAGTCATATAGCCCGAGTGCTGACGTGTTAAGGATGTACTACACCCTTTCGGCCAAAATTCATGTTTTTTTTATTTTTCTGGCCAATTATTGATCGGATTCATACGAAATAATATACTGTTTCTGCGTTTTATCATTATTGACTGACTCACGAAGTTTCATGGTAGTGCAA
This sequence comes from Diachasma alloeum, assembly GCF_001412515.2. NCBI lineage: Eukaryota > Metazoa > Arthropoda > Insecta > Hymenoptera > Braconidae > Diachasma > Diachasma alloeum. Next base: position 53,230 of record NW_021681005.1, read on the forward strand.
TCATTTTCCTGCATATTTCCAAAGTTCTGTGAATTTCCGATAAGTTTTAGAAAAACCGCAGGAAAATGATTGCACGATCATGAAATTTCGTGAGGCGTTAAGTACACTGAGAGAAAAATTTCCTAATACTATATACTATACTTATACTTGAGAGAAGTATATTATTTTCAATGGTTTAAATCTCAGAATGTTTGTGGTTCACGGAGCTCAAATGAACTCTCACTTATCACTATCGTTGCGCATTATATCATGAATATATTACACATCGAAAGAGTGGAACTGCATAACAAAAAAATTATGAAAACAATAAATACTTGACGATTGGCGATTCTTCTACGCGATTTGAGTGCGTTCATTTACGACAAAATCATACTTGAGTACAAAAATATTTTAAAGCATGAGACCTTTCTCGGGCCACATGTGTTGAGATGTCTGGTAGAAATGAGCAATTGAAGAAAAATTACTTCTCTCACGAAAATATGTTTTAGATATTAGAAATTTTTTTCTCAGTGTAACGATAAAACGCAAAAACGGTATATTTTTTCACATCAATCCGATCAACAATTGGTGTAATGACCTTTCTCACCAAACTTAGTCCGTTTTTGGAACTGAATTTCAGTGGTTTTTTCACTGAAACTAAGTAACCAGTTTCTGGATTTCAATGCCATGCCTTATATAGAACCATGAGTTTCTGCATTTTAGTATCGCGGTTCTGGAAACCGGAACCTTGTTTTCTCTGTGAAGGTAAAGACGGTAAAGACCGAACAATTTTTAATAACGATCTATTTCAAGGTGAGATTTGTTCTCAAATATTGGACCGGGAAAAAGACTCTTCCGAGTAAAGAAATAATGCTTGCTGAAGAGACTCAAGAATTCGAAAAAAAGAAGAAACAAGGCCTGGAGAAACGTCATTTCCACATGATGGGGCCTGAGCAGGGGCCTTATTTCGACGATTTAGCGAACACTGCTGGACTCACTCCCCTCCCCCCTGTTCTCGCGAAACTCCACAACGAGAGTAGCATGCGTTTCCTAGATGATCTGGTACACTATCGAGAGGATCGATATAAAATATTAGATGACTTCAACTTTGTCCAATTGTAATCGACATTTATATCCGAAGATTCAAACCAATAAACCGTGACAATATCAATACATGTTACTGTGATTCCACGTTTGTTTGTATACAACGTATAATTAAGGATTAATCTATTATTCCTTCCAATGATTTTTCATCCAAATTTCCCTTCAGTTCGCGTCTGACTGTTGAGTAATCTACACGAAAGCGATGGGTTCTCAAATAACAATCGTGAGTGTAATTTCTCATGTCAAAATTGGAGTATAAAATTTATATTCTCATTGTTTTTTTTGCGAATTATTTTACAGATTTTTTTCCTCACAATAATAATTTCAATATTGTTGAGCTCAACGAAGGCCTCATTATGCCAACAAACTGTTGAATATATCGATGGAAAATTACGTAACAGTAAAGTAGAGATTGCGAAAACTTTTATGCACGATCCTGACTCAGGTAAGGACGCTTATAACCGTTATTTGTGCATGAAATTGGGAATTATTTCGCCATTTGGAATTATTTGGATGATTTTTGAAGAGATTATCATCAAGTTTGAAAAAAAAATACATATCTTCCCACTCGATCATAAAAATGAATGCATGATTAACGAACATGCAACGTTTAACTGAATTATTCTTTGAATACGAGCATTGAACATTTTTGTAATATTTGTCTGAAAAAGCCACTTTACACACAGTGTGATAAGAAGTTCACTTTTCATCACTTGTGCGTAAAGTGAAATTTCAGTTTACGCATTTATTTCACACATTGCGATGAAAAATAGGATTCAACATTTGTGGGAAAAGTGTTCTTTTACTCTTGGGAGGGTAGAAATATCTCCCACGGGTCAAAAAAACACGCACTCATATCGAAATATACCAATTTCGTCACTCCGGCCTACGCTCGTTATGACAAAAAAATCATTCGACATACGGCCTAAATAGTATTTTTTAGCACACCAATCTATAAATAGGCACAATTGCTGGTTTACAAATATTGTTAATAAGTCTATTGATAATAGTTTATTGTGTTACTATAGCCCGTAAAGTTTCACCGTTTCGCACGCACACCTGTAACGTGTAACACCTTTTTTTGTGATACTTGCCGAGTTCACTGTTCGGAACGGTAGTGGGGTAAAGTAGATGTTTTTGTGCGCGAGTGTGCAAAGTTCAAGAGCGTGCGTAAAGTGATCTTTACGCACACCATGTGGAATACAACCACTTTACGCACACTAAACCGTTTCGAAAAAGCGCACTTTTCAGGCAACTATTACAAACATACTATTTTTGTCATTCCGATCATGAGGCAGCTCTTCATACCGACGATACGCGTCTATGAATCGCTGTCTACGACCGTTACGACAAAAAATATTGAAAAATACTTTTCTAGCTCATATGATTACAGCCCTCGCCTTCAAACTTATATTCGCAAGAAATAGCTAATTTCGTTACAAGGTCGAAATAGTATATTGTGTTACCAGGGATCCCCATCAATATTAAATTTCTGTAATATTACAAGGATTTGACCCTTACATTATTGAAGGTTTAAAATAAGTTGATTCAATTTTTCAAACAATATAATATTAATAATCTGATTTTTTACGAATAATGATATATTTAAAATTTGTTAATATGAAACTGTAAATTGACTACTAAATGAATAATTCAAATTTCTTGAAAGGGGATTTTCGATTTCACAAGTAATCGTCAATCTTTCTACCTCAAATTATTGATTGATAAGATAGTTAAAAATTTGAATATTTGAATTGATGATACTTGAGTACTCAAAAAATTTCAAGAGTGATGTTATCTAATTAAGGGCTACAAAAATAACCGTAATAAAATATTAGCACGTGGGGGACGGTGATCTGTTTTACAAGACTCGGGCATGTAATAGTACATTTCCTAACGAGTGCAAAAAACATTTTTTCACGAGTTACGAACAATATTTTTCATCACAATGTGCCGGAAATTGGACTTTTAGGCACGCGGAGCGTGCCGAAAAGTTCACTTTTCGTCACAGCGTGATGAAATGTACTATTTCGTGTCGAGGGACGTGTAAAACGCCAATTTCGTGGCGCACAGCGCCACGAAAATGGGGTTTTTTAGGTCCCGTGACACGAAAAAGTTTTTTATGCCACGCTGTGCGATAAGTCAAGTTTAAAGCACGCTGCTCGACACCCGACTACCGCACGAGGTGGCATCAAACAGTATAGAGCACTCGGCGATAAATTCCATTTTCAACGAATGTGAATACAGACCTCGCCTTCGGCTCGGCTTGTAAACTTCACATCCGTCGAAAACGGAATTCCACACCTCGTACTCTAATATACTATTTCGGTCTAATGACGAAATCAGTATATTCCGATACGAGAGCGCAGAATTTTTTTTTCCAAGGATCAAAGAGCACTTATCCCACGAGTGTCGAACCCTAACTTTCACCGCGATGTGTGGAAAGTAAGATTTTGTGCATCCCAAATTTCACTTTACGCACAAGTGATGAAATATACTATTTTGTGCATACAAAAAACTACTCTCCTGAAATTTTGTCAATGCATTTCCTAATTCCTCTCCTTCATTTCAGTTACAACCGTGAAGTATCGCATAGAATGGAAGAGTCTGTGGACTCAAGATTTGGACTCCCAGGCTCTGACCATCAGTCTCTCAGGCGAAATGTTTGTTTTGACGGAGAGTGACCAAGTGTTGCCGATCGGGATCGACTTGAATCGCCCTGAACTACTCCCCAAGACGAACCGCCTTCACGAGGTCTCGACCCTGCGCTCGGGAGCCCCAATGAAATTTCTAAAAAGCATCATCTGGAGGGGAACGACTTACCTCCTAATCTGTTATGACTCAGACTTCTGCAACATATACACAAGCACATATACCCAAGAAACCCCAGAATTTCACCATCAGCAGAGGACACGACACGAGATTGGCAGACCCACAGACGCCAATTTCTTCATCGACAACAATCAATTGTACCTGGTGATTGCAACTAATCTCAAGGCCTACCCATCCTCTTCAGTGATCTACCGTTGGACAGGAACATACATGGACGTAATCGCCAGAGTTTCCCTGAAGTCTGTCATTTCTGTCGTCACTTTTAGCCACAAAAATTCAAGAGTCCTCATCTTCAGCCAAAGCGATGAGCAATCGTACATGGGATCTCAAATTTACAAATTAATCATCGACGAAGCGAGTGGCCAGGGAGTCCTGGAGGTCACCCAGTTTCTCCCGACAAATCGACCGGTCGCAATGCGTCTCTACCCCAATAACGGTTGCACCTTCCTTCTGGTGGTGAACGAGGTCGGACCAAGTCAGGTCTTCTGGTGGGACGGTACAGAGTTCCTCCCTTGGATGCAAGTGGAGAACCTCCACGGTAACAGTCTTCTGAATTCTGTCCAAATGGGCAACAACACCTTCTTCTTCATTGCTCAGGGGAATTTCCTGAGTTTATACAAAGCCACGAGCATGCAGTATGAGCTGTTAGACGTACGCCAGTTTCCCGATGTCATTAGGATCATTGATATAGGCGTGTGGACTGATGGAAACGTTATTTCGGTCATTCTAATATCTGACATAGGTTCCAATCGCTACAGAGTTGAGCCACTGCAGTACTTGGTGAATGAAATGAAAAAGGGAGAGGCCCATACGAAGATCATTGAGGACAAATCTGACGCCACTGAGACTTGTTTGAATAGACTGGGGGAAAAATTGCAGAAGAGGATGGAGGATGTTGAGGACAGCAGAGCCATGTGGGAGCACCTGCATTCAGCTTCGAAAAATCTTGTAATCGATACACTTGAAGCAGACGTCATCCTCAGATCATTCCAAGGATCTACAGTCATCGAAAATATCGGAATCATCAGTAACACGAGCGAAGAGATCATCCCACCTAAAAAATTAGCGATTTTGATGGAGGATTTAGGATCTGAAATCGTAAAATCGTTGAATAAGTCACAGCATTTGCTCAGAATTGATGAAAGCACGAAGACATTAGTTCTTCCATCGTTACATATCACCAATGAGGCAAGTTTCGGCGATTTAGACGCACCTGCACTGCAGACTAATCTGATAAACGATGAGGGTCCTAATGAGCATTTCCATAATGAGAGAGACCAACTGTTCAACGAAACCTTGCGAGGGAGTAATTTAACGATCCATAATCTAGAAGTGGAATCCTTGTGTGGAATTCCTAGAAATTTCTGGCTCCTGAAGAACGAATTCAAGATGACGCCATTGAAGCCCCTTTTCGGATCGGCGGGCTCGCAGATTCAAGTCGATATTAAAAACGATACGGTCTTCATGAATTCTAACATTTTCCTGCCGAATTTTTACACTAGCGTCTTGAATTCCGTGAATCTATCAGACTTCCTGGATAATTGTTTTAGGCCTGGGAAAAATCAAGTCATCAATTCTGACGTAGTTTTTGAGCATTTGATTGTTGATAATTTGAGCCTTCAGAAATTGAGGGGAATTCCAGCAGAAAATTTATTGACAACCACGACAGATCAAGACGTGGAAGACTCAGTGTACATTGATTCCCTGGACGTCCAGCATATTTATGTCAATAAAATCAACGGGATTAGTCCCACAGAGGCGGCCAGAGTCTCGGAAGAAAATATTATTAAGGGTAAACTCATCGTAAATAATTTGAAGATCACAGATGAGTTGATTGTCGACGAAGAATGCGATTTATTCAAGAAGCCTGAGCACGTCCAGGTGTATGAGAACGTAACGATAATTGGAAGCGTTGGAATACGACGACTGCAGCTGGTGAATCGAGCGAATATTCAACTTGGGGGTTTGAAGATTCTCGGAAGTGATGTGGACAATCTGATCGATACGTGCTGGACGAAGTCTACTAATCAAACGATCACTGCTCCAAGGATCACCTTTGAAAATGGCTTAACAATCGATGAGTTGAACACAGAGTACTTGAATGGCATGCGAAAGGGCGAATATCTCTACACGACAGTTCAAAGTATACCAGCGGAGTTTGGTGGCCTTCATTTCGAAGATTTCGTTGTAAATGGCAGTGTTCTCCGTGATAATCAGACTGGGGATTTCGTCGAAATCACTGATGACACTTTGGTATTCAATGAGAGGATTTTCTTCGAGGAATTGGCTGCTTCAAACATCTTCACAACAGAGTACAACGGAATTCCCATTCACGAGATAATGAATGACAGCAGAAACCCTAACGACTCTATACACGCTTCTCTTCCAGACGACTTCGAATTTCACAAAGTTGTTGTGAATGATGATCTACGCGTCACTGATCTTCACTTCGAAGCCCTGAATGATCGAGATGTTTCGACTTTCCTCTTTGTCGATCAAAATCATAAAGTGGAGAATGTGAAGACAACTAAGTTGAGAGTAGCTGAATTTCGTTCGGCATCTCCTAGTGCTAAAGTTGCAAGAGCTGCGGGTGAGTTCATCCCCCCTACAAAGATGAATATAATCATCCAAGGACAACTGATTGTCGAGGAGAATTTACGTATAGAGGAATCCATAAACGATCAGAACGTAGGGGACTATTTTGATCAATTATCTAAGCTAGATATTCAAGTTTATGATCCGTATTTCGTTCTGGACGAAGTTAATGTCTCGCAAGACGTCGCAATTCGCCGTCTCCACAGCATCGACTTTGATAAATTCGTGGAGAATATTTTTTCAAAGACCAGGGGGCAAACTCTAGTTGGAACCAAGACGTTTCATCGAGTGATTGTCAGCAATATTGATGCTAGTGTTATCAATGATAATAAAATAGAGGGAATGTATTTTGTCAGTGATCCTTTAGTTTTCGAGGGTAACGTCACCTTTACAGACCTTTCCGCCGATGTGGCTGCAGAGACTGTCAATACCATTGACACCAACTGGATTCAGAAGGATCTGTCCTACATATTCTCCAGGAACATCACTCATATGACATTAACTGGAACAATCACTTGGGAAAACTCAAAAACCCAAAGGATTCTCTCCGACATAATTGAGCATGCAGTCAGGATTGATAACGACGAAATCATCGAAACTCCTGTCGATTTATCAGCGATCGAAAACGTGGAGATATCATCGCTCTATTCGGATCAGTCTTCTTTCTCGAAGATTCAGGGGATCATCGAGGACGCTCTGCTCGCCAGCAACAATTCTGCGATTGGATTCAGCGGAATAAAAACATTCTTGAGTGATGTAGAAGTGAGGGAACTTGTCGTTGATATCCTGGAGATGGATCGACTGGAGACGACGACAGTCAGAGATCTCAATGCCTCGATAGTTAGAAAATTCGAGGACATCAAAATGATCGATGGGACTTGTACGTTCAGCGATGAAATACGAGTAGTTCATTTGGAGACTCCACAGCTTGGTCCAGGAATGCCGAACATTTCATCTTTCTTCGTCGCATCCGAAGGCGAAGATGATTATTGTCCGAATGGAAGCCACTTCAAGGACTTGGTGATCAAACGAGCTGTGGAAGTCCTCTCTCTGGATGGAGTTAACATCGACCTGTTTTTAAAGGAACGAGTAACGCTGGCTGGAAATCACGTCATTCCATCGAACGTCCGCTTCAACGGTCACATTCACGTCCTGGGAAATGTCGAAGTTGAGACTGGAGTCAATGGAATTGATCTCAGGGATATTATCCTGAAAGATTCACCAGAACCACAGATAATCGAGGGTACAAAGACCTTTCGGGAGGATTTAGTAGTCGAGCTGGATGTGGCAGCTCCATTATTCAATGGAGTGAACATCTCTGAGGCTTACAATAACGGGGTCTTAAACGACGAGTCAGCACTCATCAGGGGAAACATAATCATCGAGGGGAACATCGAGTTGTTGCAAAATACTACGGTTTCGGGTGGAATCAACGGACTGCAGTTGAGCTCGGTCCTTCGGACTTTTGATGACACTGCAGATCAGTATTTGAGGATGGCTGAGGGGAACATCACAGCAATAGACGCTTTAATTGCAAACTCAATCAGAATCGTGACTGCTGGACATCTTCCACACGTGTTTTATTATTTCGAACTTCAGCAGCAGTTTGAAACCTCTCACATTGGCAGTGTCAACAGGGTCATCCCAACTGTAATTGATAATACGACGAGGCTCAATGTTTATGCAGTGCAATCAGGGGAGCATTGCCCAAGATTACCCGAGGGCTGTCCCTGCAGAACTCAGTATATCATCGAATTATCGGAGAATGGATTTGTATCGAGAAAAGAGGAAGATTCGTGGGTGGTCTTCAACTTTCCGGAGACTAATAATCTGTTCACCATCAGCATCGTCACCAGCACAATCTCCAGCTCCTCGGAATGTAGGTCGACCCAGAAGAGCGATGAGTTCACTGCGATTAACTGGATGGCACGAAATAATTCTAGTGTTTATGGGAATTTCACGCATTATCCTGAGAAAATTCCTGGCTACCTCAGTGATGCGCAGGTCTTTGTGCATGGGGAGGCTGCTTATATCGTTCTGGTTATGTCTTATGATGTGGAGAAAAACACACGGGAAGTTGATTCGCTGATTTACAAGCTGGACTTGCGGAGAAATGAGCTGAATCTGGAGCTGAAGGTTTCTACGGTCGGTGCAACTGCTGTTGAGGTATTCAAGATCCCTGAGAGGGGCTCTCACATTTTAATCGCTGCTGGCCAGCCGGAAAACCCCTGGGAGACGGCGAAGTCTCTTCTTTACAGGATCAAGCCGGGGGAGAATGAGTTTGAGTTGCTCAGAAGTTTCTACTCTGGTGGAACGAGAAGAGTTGAGAGTCTTGCCCATCGACACCAAGACTTTGTGCTCGTGGATGACATCCAGACGAACGCTATTCATATTTACAATTACAAGGACAGTTTCGATAATTTCTATCTTTATCAGAGTCTCTATTTCGATTGTAGAATTAGGGATGTTGAGGTTTATTATTCGGGAGAGTTCAGGTGGGGGGATGCTTATATATTGGTCACGACTGAGGACGGTAGGTTCTTCTTGTATCAATATATGATGGTCGGCAAATTTGAGAAGAGGATGAGTAAATGGCTGCAGGGAATCCTCTCTGTTACTCCCTTTCATTTGCCCGAGGCGCAGTATCTCCTGGTGACCACGCGTGATAATAGCACTGTTTATAGGTGTATTTCACAGGGATCTCGTTAATTGCTCGTATATTTTGTTTATTATAAAGTAGTACGTACGAAAAAATCTGGCGCTTTCCGCAAGAAATTCTGTTCAATTTCTATCTGGAATTCTATTGTGTTTCTATTAGAATTCGATTTGAAACATCTCTTTGGTTTTTGCGTCAGTTCTCTTGAAGATTATACAAATTTACATGAGTGATATTTTTTCAAGAAATGTTTGATAGAAAAAACTCAATAGGTTTTGAATTTTCAAAAATTCCAAAATTCTTGGGCATAATTTTCCCAAGTTTTTTCCCTTGTATTTTTATTCTTATTTCATTGAAAAATCCATATCCAAGAATTCTTAGTGGAAAAGTTCCATTAAAGTGTGTTTTATAATTTCTAATAGAATTGGCGCAAAAAAAAAGATTTTATCAACAGAATTCGAAACGAATTATTCAACAGTACTTCTTGAAGAAAGCGCAAGATTTTCCACTTAATTTTTTCATACCTGAGAATTCTTGTTGAGATTTCGGGAAGGAGACAAGTCGAAAAATTACGTGCTGATTGAATTATAGAATATTCAAGAATGATCTTGTGATAAATGTCGCAAACAAATTCCGGAGATATTCTGAAAATGACCTACATGTGATGTACTTCATTTCGAAAAAGTTATTTATATTACAATAGAATAAGTGTCGTTAATGAAAAAACGTATGAAAAAATTTCATAGAAAAACTTACCGAATTTCATTAGAAAATTCTATTGAGATTCTATTAAAATTCTAGGGAACTCTCGTTAAATTGATATTTGATAGGAAAAAGTCAATAGATTTCGATTTTTCTATATGAAATGATGAATATTCTTTTTAAATTTTTCCTATAAGAATAATTGAGCATGAATTTTCCAAGTTTTTTTCACTCGGGTCCTGCAATGCAGAACAAAACAGAATATAGCGGAAAAAACTTGGAAAATCCGTGCCCAATAGTTTTGAAAAATTCAAGCAGAAAAATCGAAATCTATTGAGTTTTTCCTATCAAATATCTAATAGAATCTGCTTAAAAAACAAATAGAATTTTAATAGAATCTCCACACAATTTCTACAGAATTTCAATAAAATTTTCTAGCGAATTTGCTAAGGTTTTCTGTTGAATTTTTTCATACGTAAAAATAGAGAAAACATATTTCCAATTCGATGTATTGGAGCTTGGAAAGCAATATTATATATATATATATATATATATATATATATATATATATATGTTCATGTTTCTGTATTTTGTGATCTATTCTCGTTATACATGTTTTCGTTGAATAAAATAAAATAATTCATGTTTCTTATTCGATCTTCAACCTTTTGTTCTTATTTTTCAAATGAACCGCTTGAAAAAAAATCTTACCCCAAAGAGCTAACGTGGCGGTCTCTCCGAAACTCTCCGAAACAAATATAGGCTATCAACTAGGGTACCCCCACTCTACGCAATTCCCACTCACTTGCTTGGACCCCACTCCAAAAATCCACGGCTATTCTTCTGGAAGATAACCTATACCCACGTAGATCACTGATCGCTCGTGTTGATGTTGCATTCTACGCCGGTGCAGTCTCGAAAAAAAATTGTTAGACCTTTTTTTCCTCCACGCGGTTAACAATAAACAATTACGTGTATATTTTAGTGCTCTCTTGAGCCGCGTAGGGTTTCCCCCCGATAAACAGCCGAGCATTGAAGTCCCTGGGATAGGAGATCTGGAAGTGTCTTTAACGAATTAATAGCTGAGGTAAATAAGGTTATTTTCATTCTAATTTTTGAATTGAACGAAAAATACGTCAGACCAAAATCAGAAGGAAGTGCTGTTGAATTAAGTTTCGCTCTAATTTCCTCTTGAGAGGAGCAAGATGCTCCGATATTTTGAGGTTATAAAATACGTATCAACTGCGATGATGGAGCAATTTTTAAACATCTCATGATCCCTCAGGAATATGGCAGTGAAAGGTCTGGTTGCTAGTATTATTCGCTTTTTGACAAAGCAATTGGAGGAGGGAGATATAACAGAAGATTCCCGTGAGAGCCTGGAAGTGGCGATACAATGTTTAGAGAGTGCTTACAACGTTCAGGCATCAGATGCACCAGCCAATTTTGATTTATTGAGCTCTTGTGAAGCAGCCATGGAGGGCTGCACTGTCCTACCCAGTCACGAAGCAACTGTTGAAGAAAAGAGCGAAGCTGAGAAGTTGAAGAATCAGGGTAATGCACTCATGAAAGAGGACAAGATTCATGAGGCTATCACATTATATACCAAGTACGTTTCGATTAATCATCTTAAAACGACAATTAAGTAGCGAATCGGTAAAGCGGTTCAAATCGACTTAGCCCTCAGCCGAGTTTTCGGGGAATATCTCTGAATCTAAGGGAGATAACGAAATTTTTGTCATAACCTTTTTTGTAGGGCGAATTGAGGGCTACAAAAAGGTCATGACAAAAATTTTGCTATCTTCCCTAGATTTTGAGATATTCATTGAAAACTGGCCAATAGTGAAAAGTGACTTGCACCGCTTCGCTACTGAATTAGCACAGCAATTTTGCAGATGAAGGGGCCATTGGGGCAATGTGGACACTCAAGATTCATTAAAAATCTTAATAAGTCATTAATTGTATTACTGATGAAATGGGATAATTTTTGTTCTTTGGAAAGTACAATCTTTTCCCTTCGTCTAAAATCTAGATTGAACTCAATCAATTTTCCCTGAGTTAGAACATTAAAAGAACGGTAATAAGTGTCCATTTGGCCTCATCGTCCCCTACCTAGATGAATCATTTATAAAAATTCATTCAGCTGAACAGTAAATCGCTTGCATGAGATTCATCAAAAGAAATAAAAATCCACAGTATTTTGAAATATTGACAAAAAAACGCAGATTTTCGTTTCACTCTTCCGTTATCTTCTGCATTTTCCTACGCTTGATCCATTTATGAAAATTAACAAAATGTAAAAATTTTAATGAGTTCAACATTAAATTTTTCTTAATTATTATTTAAATATTTTATGATTTAATTGATGTTTCGAGGCAAAATATCAAAAGTTCTCCTTTAGAACATTCTATTGGAAAATACTTTATACAGGCTTGTGTAAATGTAAAACTGTAAAATTAGGATCAAAAAAATAAAGTATTCTATTCTATTCTACTGTATACATTGAATGTCAAAATAGTTCATTTCAAAATCGATAAATCTCATTCCACCTCTGTGATACTGAATCAAGCATTTGACAAAAATTATTTCGTGAAATAACGATTCTTCTTCTCATCTAGTAATTATCAACAACTGTGCGAATGTCTCGAAATTCGATAGAAAGAATCAAACAAGTCAGATCGATATAATTACATAAATCGTCTTCAGTGGCTTCTGATTCTTTTCCCGGAGGGGAAAATGTTGAATATTCTTCACAATTCTTTATGATTCAGAGCCATCGAAAAATATAAAACAATTCGAAAATATTCGCAAAATGATCTACATGTCATTTACTGCTTCATTGCGCAAAAGTTGTTTCTATCACAGTAAAAAAAAGTATCGTTAATGAGGAATCAAAAGAGAATACATATCGACACTTTAATAACAGACAAGCGTAAGTGCTACAAGTTCCCCACGTAGATACGCTTGTCTGGTATTAAGGTGTGGATATTTTTACAATTCTATCTATTGGCGCTTGTAAAGAAATATATAAACGTTTAAGTTTCTGTATTTTGTGAACTATACTCGTTATGCATGCTTTCGTTGAATAAAATAATTAAATTTTTCATCACTTGTGCGTGCAGTGAATTTTAACGTATGCTCCGCGTGTGTAAAATCCCACTTTCCACACGTTGTGATAAAAAAATAGGGTTCAACACTCATTGGAAAAGTGTTCTCTGATCCTTGAGAGGGCAAGTGCTGTCTTAAAAAGTGTTTTTTGACCCTTGAGAGGGCAGCACTTGCCCTCTCAATGGTCAAAAAACACTTTTATGCACTCGTTTCGGAATATACTATTCTTATGCGAAGATCGCTTCAACCTTTTTTGTTCTTGTTTAAAATGAACCGCTAGAAAGAATCAAATAGGATACAGATCGATGTAATTGCATGAATTATCTTCATTATCTTTCGATTCTTTTCCTGGAGAGGAAAGCGGTATAGTATATTTCGATACGCGTGATGTAATAGTATATTTCGTAACAAGTGCAAAAAAGTGTTTTTTGGCGAGTCTTGCCTTCGGCTCGTGATATAATCCCACGAGTTAAAAAACATTTTTTCACGAGTTACGAACAATATTTTTCATCACAATGTGGCGGAAATTGGACTTTTAGGCACGCGGAGCGCGCCGAAAAGTTCACTTTTCGTCACAGCGTGATGAAAAAGTGTTTTTTGACCAGTGGGAGGTGTGTAGCGCTCACCCGGGCTCGAGTGCAGTGGGCTGAGGAGAAGCCAACCTTCCCAAGGGTCATAAAACACTTTTCCCACGAGTGTCAAGCCCTATTTTTCATCACAATGTGTGGAAAGTTTTACGTTACGCACAAGTGATGAAAATATTCTTCACAACTCGTTATGATTTATTCAGAGCGATCGAACTGGACGGACGCAACGCAGTTTACTACGGGAACCGTGCAGCAGCATACAGCAAAATTGGAAATCATCGACGTGCTATAAAAGACTGCGAGACAGCGCTTACAGTCGACCCCACGTACAGCAAAGCCTACGGACGCCTTGGCCTGGCATATTCGAGTTTGGAAAAGCACAAGGAGGCGAAGGAGAGTTACCAGAAGGCACTCGAAATGGAGCCAGATAATGAGAGTTACAAAAATAATCTTCAGTTGGCTGAGGAGAAGTTGGCGCAGCAGGGAGTCAGTAATATGGGACTTGGGGCTAACAATCCAGGTTTTCCAATGGATTTGAGCAGTATGCTCTCAAATCCTGCGCTGATGAGCATGGCCAGACAGATGTTGTCAAATCCTGGGATGCAGAATATGCTTGGAGATCTTATGAGTGGAAATATCGAGCAGGGAGGAAGAATGGAGGCTCTAATTGAAGCGTAATTATTATTTCATTCCAACTAGAAACTAAAATTAATTATCATCTCGACAATTTATGATTTTAGGGGGAACCGTGAGGGGATTTTGGTTTGTAGTTTCGAAGACGTTTAACAAAAAAAATATTTCCCAAAATTTTGGCATAACATCATACGAATAATTTAATATTTAACAATATTTGGAACATTCCAGGCCAACTCATTCCCCTTCATTTTTTGTGTCTTATAAACTTCAAATGGAGTGTTTAAAACCAAGGATTATGTAAATAAGGGATTCCTGTGAACTTTTGTCATCTTAGCAGCAATAGTTTGCCTAACATCCATGTTAATCGCTCAAATTTCTAAAGATCCATCTTGCGAACAAATAAGAGGATTTAACCCTCAAAAAACATCTTATTTTTCCTATTCAACCATATTATGCTATTAACTATCCACATATTGATTTATCTTTGTTTTCTTGCCTTCCTTTTTTTCTTTCATTTTCTACACTATAATTAATATCTTGCACACAATATGTAAAAACCAGGCTGAAGGCCCTCAGGCGATTGCCAGTCACAAGCTTCTTTATGACGAATTCCGTTAACAGTAAAATAAAGTAATAAGAGGATTTGAATAAATCAGAAACTATTCTTTTTGTTTTTTCAACGACTTTCCGAGTAAAAATACTCCAGTATCTTAATAACACATTTTTCAATTTTTTTCTCTTTTAAGGCCCGGGTGTACTATCTTTCGAATGTTATCTGGTTTTTTTTTATCGTTCGTAATCCAAAATTGTCAATTGAATGGTACATCATGTAGAAATTCCCAAAAATTATGTTAAAATGATTTGAAAAAATAGAAAAAATTCTAAACTTTTTCAAAGAGCGTTTTTAATTGAGATTCAGAATGAGTTGAAAAAAGTGGAAATTACAAATATCTGATTCGCTGTGGCAAATTATCTATTATCTGTCATTTTCTATGGTGGATAATAAAACACTAACTCCTCATGGAAAGTGACAGCTAGGTATCTCAATTTTCAAAACAGTGGTATATAGTCATCTGGCATTTTTATGTGATAAAAGTGTGATTACAAAATTCTCCAAAATATTACAACTCTTTTCAAAAAGCCTTTTCCGTAATAAATGTCTCTGTGCAGTGTGGGAAAAGATTTACGAAATCAGTCTTCCCCCTGCATGATATTGGGTGACAGGCCGCCATTTGTCACCGTAAATCAGATACATTAGTCAATTTTTTGTCATTCAACTTATTCTGAATATAAATTAAAAATGCTCTTTGAAAAAATTAAGAATTTTTTCTACTTTTTTTTTGATTATTCATTCATAATTTTTCGAAACTTCTGCATGATGCAGGACTTGATTGACAATTTCAGATGACTAAAGATGAAAAAAAACATCGCGATAACGTTCGAAAGATAGTCCACCCGGGCCTTAAATTCAATTTTCAAGGAAGGGAATTACACTGAATGACTCAACTCGAGTTTAGTCAATATTTCTTTAATAGCCATGGTGGTTGATTTGGCATGGAATGTCCCATATGATGAATTGACTTGTTGGGGCTTGTTATTTTGATGCTCATTTTCCCTACGAATATTACATTTGATTTTTGGCTTTCAGAGGACAGCAATTGGCCCAGCAGATGCAGACTGCTAATCCCGAACTTATCGAGTCCCTCAGGAGACAGATGGGCGGTGGACCCAATGACCCTGACCCACCTCAACAGAATTGAACTGTCAGAAATTTCATAATTGACCTCGTTATCGGCGATTCATCGCAATTTATAATTGTCCCGTGATAATCATCCACGCGACCTTCCTTCCTGATGTAACTTTTTTTTCCAGTTTTTTTTTCCAACGCATTGGATTATAAATTGCATCATTAAAGCCTCTTTTAAATCATCTTGTTTATGTTGCTTCGAAGTTGCCATGTATTCGAACATTGTTATAATAAATATACGACATGTCAATGCGTAATGCATCTTGGTTGGCTTGTTCATTCATTCAATCTAGACACACAGCTTTTGCTCAAGTGTAAGCATTCACATACATAACGGGAGCCTTAATTAGTGACGTGTATATCACTCTCATATGTTTGCTCACGTCATTTTGTCTTCAGAGTTGCTGGAGAAAATGAAAATTACAAGAAAAGTTGATGGAGGGTAAATTCCTCAAGTATGTTTCAATGTCACTTTTTGTTGGTACCAGGGATCGCCGAAAACACAAAACGTAGGGGAGAGTGGGGCAAAATGAAAGTAAAAAAAACGACTGTTTGACGCAATTCAAGCAAAAAATTTTTTTTTATTATATATTTTTTTGTTTTTTTTTGTTCTTGCGAGTACTGATGAGAATAATAATCTTCCATTCAGTAGAATGAAAAGTTATTGAGAAGTTTTAATGGGCGAAGATTCTGTCAATGGATTATTCGATTGAAATTCAGCATCACATTTTCCCTTTTCCCCCTCTGGGTCTCCCCCTGGGCCTTGCTCTGGACTTTGGATTTTGCTATTTCATTTTCTTTTCAATTAATCCATTGACAAAATCTTCTCCATAATCTTCTATTGTACTGAATGGAAAATTATTATTCTCATCAGTACTCCCAAGAATAAAAAAAGTTAATTAAAAAAATTTTAATGAAAAAAATGTTTTTTGCTCGAAGTGCGTCGAACACTCGTATTTTTGACTGTTTCATTTTGCCCTACTCTCCCCTAAATAACGTTATGTTAATACATATATGAATAATTAATTAATAATATTAAACAAATTTCCATTCTTAAATTAATCATTAATCAATTTTTCAAATTTTTTAATAATATATTGATCATTAATCAAACATTCAAATTTCAAATGATTTCATCAATTTCCAAATAAGATCATCAAAATTTAGTAATGCGAGTTCATCGACGCTGTCACCGGTCGCCTCTATTAGTTAATATCTCATTAACCATCACCGGGAGCCGAAATCAAAGAGAAACTTGCGCCACAGATTTTCACTCTTTTTCATCCCTTGAAATTTCAATCAAGAATTTTGGGACACCCTATATGGTACTTGACTCTGAGCATGCCAATTGACATCTATAAAACATAAGATTAATTAGGGAAGAGTCGGGGAAAATGGGACATTTCGTGATTTTCTCTAATTGTCAATATTTTCACGTATAAATGAAGATATTCACGGAGAGAAATGTTCAGTAAAAATTACGAAACTCACAATTCGCTCACCGATTACGTAATCGACTCAGAAAATTTAAGGGACGGTTTCGTAATTTTTCACAAGAGATTCAGATAAAAATTACGGAACGCTCTGGAAAAATTCCGTGACAGTTCCGTTAAATTTCCTAAAACCACATTCCGCTCCTGAATTACGGCAAAGATACGTAATTTTTATTGAATATTTCTCTCCGTGTTGACAATTGGAAAAGATCTGGATACGTCCCATTTTGCCCGACCCTCCCCTAAGATTTTAAAAAAATCTCAATACCTCATGAAATGAATTACTAATGAAGTGGGATAATTTTTGTCCTTTGCAAAATACATATTTTCCCTTTGTGATAAGCTCAGATTGAACTCAATTGATCAGTTTGTCTCTGAGTTATGAACACTGAGAAAAAAGTAATCAGACACAAAAAAATGAGAGCATTTCAATTAGTCCGGAATATCTCATTTGTCGATGATATTTCCTTCAAGTCAGTTGAATAGTATATAACTCAGCTGGTTATGAGTTTTTGAAGCTCCTACACCCTCATCTCTTCAATAACTATGGATTCACGCGTTAGTTCAGTGGAATTTCCCTATTCATGAAAAGTCTTCAATGATTGTCAAGCGAAAAATAACACTACATTATGACCTATAAAAAAATATCAAAGGCTCTTTAATGACTTTAATATAAATTAGTAAAACTCGCATTAGTTAATATTTAAAAGATGACATAAAATCTTTATTACAAAAAATAAATTAATTTACATTAAATACAAAAATACATTGACGATTAATATTAATAATACTCTCTATTCAGTGATGATTTATTCATTATTACAATTTAAAATTCGTCAGTGAAAATTTTGCGTTTGTTTTTTTTTCTCGAAATTTTAGTCATCCTAAATGTCGTCGTTCACTAGAAAATCTGACATTCGAAATTGGGCCCAGTACGATGAAATTTACAATCTTTCTTTTACTAATTTATATATTATGAACGTATTATGAGAGTAGATTGGATATTCTGCACTAAAAACACAAAATATGGATTGTACGAACCGATTATTTTATACAGTTATAAGAGAGCTTGAATTACATAAACGCGATTAATGAAGGAATTATTATGTGTCTAAAGGTATCAAAGTATACGGAAAACTTATGCCCTTCTTCATGTTTAAATAATGCGAACCATCACTACATTTAATAATTTCACTCAACTTTTGGTTCTCTATAAAAAAAAAGCCTCAGGCCCGGTTGCACCAGCTTCAGTCGAATAAACCGCCAGTTAACGACCAATTACTCCATAATGTTCACACAGGAATAAATTCATTCTAGGGTGTAAATAACGAACAGAGTTTGGTGCAACCGGCCCACAGGGGTGTTTCAATCATACTCTATCAGTCCTGCTTCTAATATATTATGATATTTTCTAATGTATGGCTGCTTAATCTTGCACATTGTACTTAGATTCTGTACAAAAAATGAAAACTAAAGAAATCTGACGATTTTATACAATACAATTGATCATAGAAATTTCACGTTTAATTCGTCATCAAACTGATAAAATGTCATGAGTCGGCTCATCTATTCCTGTTGACTTTAGAATTGTTCTAATAATGAGTGACTTCAGCACAAAATATCAATTTTTTTTTTGTGAAAAATTGTCTTTGCTACAAACGAGGTCTGCTGATAATTTACATTAAGCTCAATGAATTCTAAGATAATTGTACTATCAATAACAACGTCATATTTGACTTATTACATTTATCCACTTCAATATAGACCTCCTTATACCCTCATTCAAGAAAATTTGATACTGTTCAATCATAAAGGCTGTTGAACCGTCCTCAGGTTATTGAGGCCTCTTTGAAAGCAATACTGAAAAAGTTTTGTGCATGAAAACTTAATATTTTTAACCACAAAATGAAAGGTAGTAATTTGGCAAGCATTGTGGATTTAACTAGTATAAAAAAATATAAAATAGAACTGTTAAATTGATAAAACTAAATTTCTCAACCGGGCAGTCAAAGGATTTATTTTCATTAAATTTTTCAACTCATTTGAGACCTGATATCAAACGTGTGTTCTGCGAGTTTGTCCCCACATTGGCAACTTAATGTCGTATTCTATAATAATAAACTATTCTCTGATATCTAAAATTTAATTATTCGAAAATTCTAACTAACGTTAAAGATAATAAAATTCTCAACATGACGCGAATATTTCCATGAACATTATTGATCACTTTAAAACTAAAAATGTGTTGTACAATAAAGTGCATTTCCTCTCATTTGTTCACATCATTATATAATAAAACCAGCCTCTATTAACTTCGTATCTGAAAGGGCCTTTAAAAGCTATATTGCAAACTATGTGAAATTTTATTAAATATATGAATGAAAATATTAGTCAATACGTACTTCAACTTTTTTCTTTGTACTTCTTTTTTTGTCGCAATTTCTGCAGTTGCTCCTCGTGCTCTTTCTCTACCTGTTCAATTTTTTTTTTCGCCTCTTTTTCCTGTGTTTCAAGAATATCATAAAAGTTCTGTTGTACTCGACTTATGGCCTCTTTGTATCCCTCGTCGATGCGTTTGCACTCGAGAGAATAAAATTCTTTTTCTTTAGCAGCATATTCCTTAAAAATAAAAATATAGAAATTATTTTCAACAACATATATTAGGCTACACTTTTCGTCATAATGATTTAGTTTTCAGTAAATGTCAATATATATTTCGATATTCTAGTAGATGCTCTTTAGAGTTCTCATTATATTCTAAAATACTTCTCCTCACCGTACGAAATTAGTGATTTCTTGAAGAAATTGAATAGAAAGGTTCGTATTGATTCGTTCTTGAACGTCTTTGGATTAAATATTTGAGAATACAAGGGAAATTCTTACACATAAGAACTTGAAAAATAATTTTGCAAATACATTTGGATTTATGGATTTTTTTAGCAGAATAAACCACAAGGTTTGAATGCTTCAAATCCAAAGAAAAAAAAAAGTTTCTATAAAAATACGTTCAGTTCCCCAGATTCAAGAGCTCATCTATCAAAAATACACTCAACAGTCCTTTCACTCTTCGACTAATAATTTAAATGAATGTAAAGTCAATTACCTTGTAATTCTGAGCAGTAGTTTTCGCTACCTGATACTTGTGCTTTAGCGTATCAAAGCTTTCTTTAAGCTTCTTTTCCTTGCCCTGTAGCCCCTTAATTTCCTCCCTCAAGCTATTCTCAATTTCCTGGAGCCTGTCAATGTCCTCCTGCATCTTTTTCTCCTTCCTCTTGCTCCCTTCAATCTCAGCAGCCCATTGGGCCATCATCTGAGCCATATAATTTTTTTCCTCCTCCATGTCCATTTCCTTTTTTTTCAATTCCGTTTGCAACTCCTCGATTTTTAATTTTCTCGCTAAAAGCTCTTGCCTATATCCCTCTAGCTTTGCCTCAATCATCTGCCCCACAAACTGCTTCTGCTCCTTGAACGAATTATGCAGCCTCAACTTCTCCGCCATTATTGCTTCCTTCGCGGCCTCTAATTCCTTTGTTTTCTCATCATAACGTTTGTTCAACTCGATTAAAACTGATTTATACTTCTCCTCAATATGTTTCTGCTTCTCCCTATGCTGATCCTCAATCATTCTCAACTCTTCAGCTTTCGGCTGTATCTCCTCATTTGGCATTTCTTGGAGCTTCTGAAAGTCAATCCCATCCTGCATACTTCGAGGAGAGAGATTCAACTCAGCCGACACTTGCCTCTGACTCTTAACATACTGCTCAAACTGCATTGCTTGAGTTTTCAGTTTTGTCACTAATTGGTCCCTCTCAGCTTTGATCCTATCCAACTCCTTTAATCTCTGCAACTGGGCATCCTTCTCCTGAAGTTCCAGCTCCAACTGCTTTACTCTGACATCCAGGTACATGTCCCTCTTCCTACCGTCACTACTAGTGTTTAATTGGTCTGTTAATTTTTTAACAATATCTTTATACTGATTCAACTCCTTCTCCAGATCACCTCGAGTATTTGATAGGCTGTCATTTGGTCGACTAACATTATGCTCCCCTTGGGCTATCTTTTTCTTGCTATCATTGAGATGCATCTGCATTTCTGATAATCGTTTTTTGTACTCCATTTTGTCCTTCAGTAAACTGTCGCACTTATCCTTCAATGTCTCGTTCTCCATCTGGATTTTAATAGAATAATTGTGCAATTTAGGATCATCTGTTTTATTAGTTCGTGAATTGGACAGTTCTTGTTCGGATTTTGCGAGTTTCATCGATAAATCTTGCTTTTCCTTTTTAACAGTCTCGCATTTCTGCTTCATAGTTTCATGGGCTATTTCCATTTGTGCTATTTTAATTTTTGCATTGTCCAGTTCACTCTGAAGCTCAAGGAGTTTTCTTTGTTCCTCAACAGCACTTGACAACTTCTGCTCTAGACGTTTGCAGTCCTCCTCGAGCTCAGCGATTCTCTCGGAATGCTCTGTACAGTGATCAGGGAAAAGAACACTTATTTGGTGGTTTGGATGGGCGTTTCGTAACTCAGCCAGGGCTTCTTCTTTGGCTCTTTCAATTTCAGCGTCAATCTTCTTACGATACTCCACTCGATGTTTCCTTTCACTACTCAAGTCTTTTTCCAATTCCATTATCTTGTTTTTATGCGCTTCACACTCATGTGTTAATCTCGAAGAGATTTTTATTTGCCCCTCGAATTCTCGTTTTATTCTGTCCAATTCAGCTTTTTGAGAATTAAACTTGGCGTAAGTTGATTTCAACTCTTGAATCTCATTTCGATGATCGTTGATCAATTGCTCTTTAGTTCCACACACGTCTATATACATTTCTTTCACTCGATTTAGTTCCTTTTGCGTTTGTTCCAGTTGAACTGTCAATTGAAGGATCTCGTCCTGAGCCTCTTGTCGAACCCTCTCAATAGCTTTGTCATGCATCTCTAGGTACTCTTTGTTGTATTCATCAATCATTTGATTTTCGCGTTGGTGAAGAGTCTCCTGATGAAGTTTTTGCAATGTCTCCTCCTGATGTGCCAAAGTTTCCTCCAATTTCTGTTCCAAATCTTCTTTTTCTCGACGAAGAGTTTCGTTCATACTCTTCATTTCTGTCAGATGTTCTGATAATCTTTGAATTTGGGAGTTTGCTTTGACTGTGTGCTCTGTTAGCAGTGATTTTAATTCCTGCTCCAGCTCGTTGACTCGTTTTGCATAACGTGCTGCCTCTTGCTGACAGGTCTCGGCGAGGGTTTGGGTCTTCTCCAGCTCCTTGTCTTTCTGAGCTATAGTGTTCTCGAGACGTGTAATTTCTTTTCGTTTTACAGCCTGCCCTGCTATGCAACGCTGGAGTTCACCTTGCAATTTATTCGTTATGTCGTCGTTCGCTCGAGATTTGTTGTGAAATTCACCGAGTTTCATTTGACGAATTGAATCAGACCCTTCTTCCATTGTCGTAGTGAGGAGAGATTCGTAGTGATGGGCGTCTGATTTAGCCACTTCTAATTTATGCTATGAAAAAAAATTGTAAGTACTGATTAATTAGAACGAAAAAATATTCGAATGGGCAATTAGGAAAAATGAAATGTTACCTGCAAATCTTGTATCATTTTTCGCAGTTCCTCTTTCTCGTGAGACAGCAATTTTACTTTGCCCTGAAGCTGCATATTCTCCTGAGCGTCATTCGAAGTCATGAGATTTCTGCATTGAGTCTGACTCAACTCAAGAGCCTCGGCCAAACGATTCATCGCGTCGCCCTTCTCCACCATAAGTGTCTCATGGGCTCTTCGTACATCAGCTAGTTTGTGCTCTAACGCAACGTATGAAGATTCCTAGAGACATAAAAATTATTAAATTTCATTGATCATTAGAATATAAAAATTATTATTTCTCCTTCAAAGAATACTAAAGCAACTTGCCCAGATTCCTTGAGGACGAGAACTCATTTTATGCAGCTTGCAATAACATTTGAATTCACTAATTAAAACTAATCAAATACTTCAAAATGCGAAGCCAATTATAAATTGATATATAAAATACCTTGGCATTCAATTTATCCGTAAGCAAATCGATCTGTGTCTGCATGTTTCTCATCTCAACAGCATGTTTCTCTTGCGCTTGTTTCAGGAATTTCTCATGCGTCTTGTCATTAGCCTGAAGCGTCTGCACCCTCTCAAGAACACTGATCTTCTGCTGCAACTCCACCACCGAGCTCCTCGCCACCGACAGATCCTCAACCATATTTTGATTCGTCTTCTCCATCACTGCAATCTTCTCCTGAAAATCCGCCACCTGGTTCTGCAGCTCAACAATCTCGGCTTTAGCATCAACCAGTGAATTTTGCGCTTGATTCCTCGACAAGTTTGATCGTTCAATCTCAGCCTGTGCCAGCGCCAACTTCCTCATCAATTGCTCCTTCTCCTCCTCCTTTTCCAGGTGTACCTGCTGAAGCTTCTCAGTGAGCTGTTGAATCTCCCTCATCCTAACTGAATACAAAACCTCAAGCTGCTCTTTGCTGTTGTACTCAGCTCTTATGTACGCACTAGTGTCGTTAATTGCACAACCATTGGGACTGGTTTTGTAGCAGTGATTGTGATGCTCCGAATCAATATCATTATCACCACCACCACCATAATCCCGCGAGTCCCTCTGAGCTATGTTGTTCTCATAAGCTCCAATGTACCCATTATTCTGATAATTTAGCTTGACTCCATCGTAATGATTGGAGGGAGTCTGATAATTGTACGGATAATTCTCCAGCAATGTGTAGCCATCATTGATTTGGGCTCTGAGATCGTGAGGGTAAGATGCTGGATTCGTCAAACTAGGAGGCCTTGGTAATTCATAAGGACTCTCACCCACCGAATTCAAGGACTTGTTATCCCTATTATTATTGTGTGGCGTCGATAAGCGACCGTAAACTCCAAACTCTCTCTGCATATCAGAGACAGTTGGCCCCTTATCAGTGTCACTGGGGGGGAAGGAGCTCGTATCACGCTGTCCATAGACACCAAACTCATTCTGATACTGCGACACCGTTGGACCTTTCTCCTCCCTCTCGTGTATTGAACTCTTGTCTATTATACTGCTGTCCACACCTCGTGATGCATCAGTGCAGTTGTGACTGCTGTTCACTGAATTAGCATCATCGTCGTCCTCGAAATCGTCGAAGGCATTTGTCAGTATATTCTTCAGCTCCTCATTACGTCGCCTCTGATCCTCCTGCTCCTCCTCCTCCTCCTGTCGCTGCCCTCCACCACTAATGTGTATACTGTCAGAACCCTGGAAGAGACTCAAACCAGGAGCCTCCATTCCAACGCGACTCTGCATTCCAGATGAACACGTTTATTTATCACATCAATGTACATTCACTCTTTGTTGAACAAATTTTCACGAAATATCTTTTGTTTATAAACGCCATAACCTAAATGCAACAAGTGGGTCATCTATTCACAATCACACATGATTTAATAACAATATTATGGGTTTTGGGCAATTGTTCACTTTCATTTTAAACACTTTTGGATAATTTGAGGAGAATTTATGGGGAATTGTGGTCATTTGGGTGGGTAAATTTTCGGTACTGAGAGTGCTTGTAAACAATCTTTGAAAAGTCAAATGGCATTGTAGGAAGTGGACACGCGGGAAGTGAGTTTTCCGGATGGCATCTTGCATCCCATTGGTTGACTGTTTTGTCGGTAAACATAATAGAGCAGCCACTCGGTTGGAGGAAAAAAAACAAGTTTCACTTTCACTTTAAATTGGCTTGAATGGCTAATTGTTGAGAATAGTCATTTTTGTTGTTATGAATATTTGGTTGTTGGTGGTGAGATCATGAAAGCTATTATTCAGAGGGTTACACAGGCGTCAGTCACAGGTTTGAGTCTCTACGCTTGCTTCTAAGGTTATATAGATGCTAACTTGACTCCTGTTTCTCTGCGTTTTCAATTTTTACGCTTCGTTGTACGATCAGCATTTCTAGGCTTCCCTTATCCGCGTCTTTATTTTGCGGTGTTTTTTGCTCATTCGTCGCTGTCTTTTGGTTTAATACTCGGGTGGAATTTTTCATTCATTTTGGGAGCAAAATTAAACGAATCAATTGATTAAAATGGAGGGGGAAAGCGCATGCGCCGATGATTTGGTTTTTTTCTCCTTTCGGAGGGGGGAATGGGTTTCATGTGTAATATTAGAGGCGGCTACGGAGAACAGAGAGCGTGAGAAATTGGATACTCGGAGAACCCCCAACATCTCGGGCTAATGAAAAAAGGAATCGAAAAAAATGCATCTGGAGAAAACATATGTAGATGCTGCGGGATAAGCGAGAGACTGCTCATTGGTTTCAATCATTTCCGTCAGTGGAGTTCACAATATGCTCCATCGAAATGTTATTCGAGAAAGATTTAGATGATATTAACTTTTTTTTTATAGAAAACTCCTTTATTTAGGTTTTACTACGTTTAACAAATTGATTACAATTAGGTTCGCTTTCTTTTCCTTATACATTTATCTTACTTTTTTTTGCAAAAGCAAAAAAAAATTCTTAGAGCATATACATCGTCTTTCGCACGGAACATTTCAATATTGTATGGATGTGAACCACATCTTGGTAGTTTCTTATATAGGGGAGGTTGGGGTAAAATGGACACTTTTGACTTTTTTAAAAATATTAATGACGGGTTGAAATGTTGATGAAATTTAATCATTTTTTTTCAATACATAGAACAATCCTTTGNTAGAGCATATACATCGTCTTTCGCACGGAACATTTCAATATTGTATGGATGTGAACCACATCTTGGTAGTTTCTTATATAGGGGAGGTTGGGGTAAAATGGACACTTTTGACTTTTTTAAAAATATTAATGACGGGTTGAAATGTTGATGAAATTTAATCATTTTTTTTCAATACATAGAACAATTCTTTGCCTTTGTGATGAGCCTAAACTGAGCTCTATTGATACATTTGTTTCTGAGTTATGAATAATTTTAAAAACGTCTAAAGTGTCCATTTTACCCTACCCTCCCCTAAAAAGGAGATGTCACGTTTATTCCTAAATGTCTGGAAGAGACATCGCATACATGATGGTGATGATACTGATTTTGTTGATAATGTTGATCTTACTGCACGGAGAGAAATATTCAATAAAAATTACGTATCTTTTTCGTAATTCCGGAGCGAAATGTGGTTGTAGGAAATTTTACGGAACTGTCACGGAATTTTTCTCATGATGTTGGTGGTGGTGATTTCCAACGGAGTATTTATTGATTCTCAATTGAAGTTTTCATGGATTTCAACGAATTTTTTAAAGACTTTTAATCGAAGTTTCCACAGATTTCTATGAAAAATCCTTCGCAAGTTTTCGTAGCTTTCGTGGGATCTTCTATTGATTCTCGATCTAAATTTCCATCCCTGTGCAATAAAAAAAATTTCTTTTTCTACAGTTGACGGGCACGTAATTAGTAGCATCGGCAATGGGCTTTGTGTACTCGTTGGGATAAAAACGGATGACACTCTTGCAGATGTGGAATACATGTAATACATTTTAATACCTTGAGCAAATAATCCCTTGAGACGAACTTTTTTCACCACAATTGTCATTTTATTTACTTATTTTGGCTCCACTGTATTTGTAGAGTGAGAAAAATACTGAATTTGAAATTGTTTGACGGTGCAAATGGGAAGAGATGGGCCGCCAGTGTTATGGATAAGCAATACGCGGTTCTGTGCGTCAGTCAGTTCACTCTCTACCATATTATGAAAGGGAATAAATTAGATTTTCATCGAGCTATGTCTGCTGTTCATGCTGAAACATTTTACAAGAATTTCATTGCTGAACTTGGAAAAGTTTATAAACCCGAGTTTATTAAAGGTGAGATGGCAGTTTGAAAATTTTAATTCTGTGTACGGAAATGGTATATGTGTTGTCGATTCTAGTTTCCGAGATATTCACATTTTCATCTCGAGATTTGCTCCCACTAAAATTTTTTGTAGTGAAATCTCTGGACTAAAATGTTCCAAATTTTTTCCTTCCATTTTTTAATGAAAAACACGAGATGTCACGTTTATTCCTCGAAAACAATGAAAAAATATAAAGTGTAAAAAAATGAGATTCTTTAAATCAATTTCTATGATTACTCCACTGGTATATCATTCTCCTTATTTTTCTATACTTGTTCCTTCTCCAAATCATCTTTCAATCTATACAATTATGATTTTTTGGCTTTTCTTTAGATGGAAAATTTGGAGCAATGATGCAAGTTCATATCGAAAATGATGGACCAGTAACTATCGAAATTGAATCGCCTCAGCCCGAAAAAATTGCAACGATTGTTCCAGAATGAATTCAGTCATCACAATAATTCATTAATGAGCGATTGCACTACCGCGAATATTATGCTTTCATTCATTTTTCGAATGAAATGTCGGTGTAGGGGAGGGTGGGGTAAAATGGACACTTTTGATATTCAAAGAAATATTTATAACTCAGAGACAGATTTATCAATTGAAATCAGTTTAGACTCATCACAAAGGGAAAGAATTGTTCTTTTTATCGAAAAATAAAAAAAAACATTTCACCAACAATTCAACCTGTCATTAACATTTTAAAAAAATTCAAAAGTGTCCATTTTATCCCACTCTCCCCTATATCTCATAAAATCAGTTTATTTGTTTTTCAATACGATTTTCCATTTCCTCCGATCTATCATACCGTCAGTGACCGAGTCCTGGAAAAATGCGACTTGGAGGGTTATTACAAATATTATTTTCGAGATTCAGATCAAAAAATAAAAAATAAATGCGTATATTCACTGCTTCCCTTCATACACTCAGTATTCACTCCTCCGAAAACGAATGCTTTACGCACACCAAACCGTCCCAAAAGTCAACTTTTCAGACGGATATCCCAAAAAGGTAGATTTCGACACTAGAACATAGCAGCAGTGACAAAAAAATGTTATAGACCACTCCGGCATAAATTTCGTTTTCAGCGAATGTGGGAATGTCTATACCGAACTTGCATGATTTTTTCTCGTTTCTTATCTCAAGTTTGGGACCTGAATAATTCATTTTTCATTCACAAACGTTCGAAATATTGCTCATTAATTAATAATTCATTGTTAAAAGTTGAAGAATTCAAACGCTTTGAAATTGCTGATGACGTCACACAGACGGTTGAGCGCTAAACCAATCACAGGCTGGCTCGTGCCGACCTAACCCAATCTTGAGGTGCGCCTCGGCCAATGGAGGACAACTCCCCACTCTCTTCTTCTTCGACCAATGAAGCGTTAGCTGAACGTCTTCGTGACGCCATGACCGAAAAATTGGCCTCGAAAACGACTGATTTTCAATAAATTATCATAAGACTAGAAAATCTAGAAAATGTTTCTCCACAATTTTCGCCGTTTAACTATCCATATGTTACGAGTTCACGTTAATGTGTGAATAGCGGAATTAGAAAGAATTGAGCTTCATGCAAGTTCCCTATTGGCCAGTTTACCCTTATAAAAAAATCCATCGACCAATTCATGCATGTCAGTGCCATAACTTGGCCAGTTCCCTTCATTCCGTGGTTTATTCGGTTAATTTATGACGTAATCCGGAATTTTAATTTGCAAACTGTCCTTTTGATCTTTCAATCTGAATGTCGATTAAATTTTTCAAACGAAGCGCTAGTAGTTGTCAAATCCCTCTCTCTTCCACCTGCACCTATCAATCCTATCATGATTCACATGACCTGCGCAAGCCGATAAATCCCGAGAATCTACCCTCGAAGACATTGTTTCATCACTCCGAGTCTGGAATAAAAAAAAATTAAGATAGCAAATGTCGTTCTATCCATTATTTCACTGCCGTGCTTGGAATTGACTGAAAAAAAACTCAAACTAAAAAGGAATGCAAAGTGAAGTGGAAGTCAGTATGTCACCGTAGACATGAACGGAAATAACCTCTGAACGCGGGCACTTGGAGCAGCTGTATGGCTTCAAAAATAATTTCATTACTGATATGAGGCGTGAGCACCCCGGGGGATAATGGATAAAATAATGAAGGGAGACACTGCCGAGAGGCATAAGGAGAAACAACCCTTCAATGAATGTCAAGGTAAAAGTCAAGAATGACAGCTGCAGGCAGCTGTCATCAACAGCCACGTATCATTTTCCCGGGAGAATTCAAACGACGGATTTTTGTTATTTTTCTAGGAATGGCGATGAATTCAAAAATGAAGGAAGTTAATGCCAATCATACTGAAGCGAAAGAAAGTGGAAGTGGAAGGAGAGGAGAAAGTGTGGAAGAGTTGAAAAATCAATTGGGTATTTTGATGAATTCATTGGCAACATTGTCAGCTGAAAAATCGAGGATGGAAGCCAATTTTCAGACTGATAGGAAGGCACTGCGTAGCGAACGTGAAGAGGTAATTTTTTGGCTCCAACTTTTACATGAGTCAGTAACGAATTCAGTAGCGAACTGGTAAAACGGTTTAAGTCGACGTATCTCCTAGTTGAGTTTTTGAGGAATATTTCTGAATCTAAGGGAGATAGCGAAAGAATAATCACAGACGAAAAATGACAATTTTTCGGTGGGAAAGTGAAAAAAAAATCCATGTATATTTCCATTACTTGAAAAAAGTGGTATAACGCCCCCTTAAGGGCATTAGACCCTCATGATCACTTCGTTCGTCCCTCCCGTTTGACCCTTAAGGGTGCCAAGTGAATTTGAAAAAAGATTCAAAAAAAATTTTTTCTTTCCCTCCATCATTGGAGAAATATGTATTCATCCATCCGACGAAATTTCAAACCCGCAACCGGAACTAGACATCGAGAAAATAAATGCGGAAAATCCTCTATTTCGCGTGACGAAGCTCGAGAAAGCATGGGATCAAATGGGTACGGCGGGTTGAAATATCTCTTATTCACCCCGGTACCCCATTGTTTTTTGTCGCCATCACATTGAACGCATCATTCTCCATATCTTCAAATTTTTTCAAAGTTTTCTTGAGTTCCTAGGGGATTGAAACGTTCAATTTAATCAAAACTCCATAAGAGGCCGTGTATAAGACTGATTTTGTTTGTTTAATTTCTCGATATCCATAAGTTCTAAAATTTTAAAATTGTCGCCGATGTTCACCATCTGTCTAATACTATTAATTAAAAAAATTATTAATTAAATTATTAATTAAAAAATTTTATAACTTTGTTGGTGAATGTCAATTTTCAAGGTCATCGTCAAATTCACTTGGTACCCTTAACACCGTTTGATCCTCATAACTACTCTCTTCCCGTTGAGAAATGACCAGGGCCATAGGTATCTTATAAGAAGCCCACGGAACATAAACATTCGGGACGCGATAAAAGTGTCGAGAGTGGGGGTAGGCCTATCTTATAGAGAGATATCTTATACGAATCCTCTACTGTACTATTCAAAACAATAGTGAATTTCTTATTTCCCAAGAACTAGTCATACATTTACGAAAATGCTACCTGACTAACATCTATCTGTTCCAGTGTGATAGAATAATCAGAGACTTGAAAGAAAAATTACGACGGGCTCAACACAACACCCACTCCGAAATTGAACACCTGAAATACAAATTAATAATGGAGCGTCATGAGCGAGAAAAAGAGCAGGCAGACAATTCTGCGATGATGAAGGAGCTTCAACGTGTGATAACGGACGAGCGTCGCTCCAAAGAGTCCTACGAGCAGCAGATAAAAGAACTGAGAAACCACGTGGGAAACAAAACCCAGAATAAAATCCTCGAGGCAGAACTGGAGATTGCCAATAACAAACTGAAAGCGGCGGAGGCAGCAGTGAAGGAAACTCCCCCAGTTCTAGTGTCCCTTCAGTCTGAGATGGCAGCTCTTAAGAAGCAGCACCGAATGGCGATACACGAAGAACGAAAACGAGCAGCCGCTGCTGAGCAGAAGGCGAAAATTCTCGAAATGGCGCATGAATCAAGAGTCGTGAGTTTGGAGTCAAGGCTCGCTGAATTATCAGAAACCGTTGGAGGATACGATAGAATGAGACAGCAGGATCAATTCGCTATTCAAAAACTGAAGGATCAACTGTCGGAATTGCAGAGGAATAAAGTTAAAGATTATTCTAGTAGAAATGTTGATGAGACACCTGAAGCCATTTCGAGGAAAATAAGAGAATTGTACAACAAATTGTTGGACATTTGCAATGAGAAGGATAATGAATTCAATGTGGATGATTTTCTGCAGAGCATGAACTTGAGAAATATTTCCAAAGATTGCGATTACAAGGAGCAGTACGAAATTCTAGAGCAGGACTTTGAGAGTTACAAACAGCAAATGTCAGCCAAACTGGAGTCAGTGAATGATTTAAAACTTGAGAATAAAAGAGCTGATAAGAGTACGGAGTTACACTTGGCAAGGACTTACAGTAAAAATCTGGAGGAGCGAATTCGGATGTTGAATAAGGAAGCGAGTAATAAAGAGAGTGAGATCAATTTGAAATTGGAGCAGCAAAGTCAGCAGATTCAGGAGGAGAGAATTAGGTTCGAGAGGATATTGTCTCAGAAGGAAACTGAGTTTCGGTCTAAAGTCGGTGCCCTTGAGCATCAAATCCTTCGACAGAGGGAGAGATCGCTGGCTCTTCTTGAGGAGAAAGACCAGGAGATCACGACACTCAAATCTTCTTTTAGAGCTATTTTAACGAAGCACGAGGGTCTGTCTGGGAATCCTGATGGAGGCGATGATAAAAAACCAATTGAGTCGAATGTTGATTTTGTCACGTCACTTTTGACTGTTGACAGTCCGCCGATGCTCCATTATGCGCAGGAGTTGGCGAGGAGGGATATCCAGGTGTCGGGGTTGAGAAAGCAAAATAGTGAGCTGGAGGCTACTCTCAGGGAGAATCAGAGAGATCTCATGGCGACAACTCAGAGACATGCGGAGGAAATGAAAATTTTGGAGAGTAAAATTACTAGGTGAGGATGATTCATTCATAAATTGAATAATTTCAGTGAAAATTCATCGAGACCCTTTTTCCACAAATTTTTATGAACCATCAGGCACGCTCCGCGTGCCTAAAAGTCCAATTTCCGCCACATTGTGATGAAAAATATTGTTCGTAACTCGTGAAAAGATGTTTTTTAGCTCATGGGATTATATCACTCGCCTTCGGCTCATGATATAAACCTCCCACTCGCCAAAAAACACTTTTTTGCACTCGTTATGAAATATACTATTTCTTCTGGTTAATTAAGCAAAAATTCTTACCAATAAATTAAAATACATTGCAGAAATATTTTAATATTTAGAGCTGGTGATGCTCCTCAGGTTGTTTCCTTCAATTTTGGTCAACATTATCAATAATTTCTTATTTCTTCTTTCTGTCCATAATAACAGACTTGAAGCGTATAAATCCCGGGAAGGTGCCAATCTCGAGTACCTGAAAAACGTAATCGTCAATTTTCTAACCAGCAACGACATCTCGAGCCGACGCCACATGTTGAATGCAATAGGAACAGTCCTTCGATTCACACCCGACGAAATGGGAAAGATCCAGCGAACCAAATGACACCGGCACTGTGTGTAAAGAGAGAGCACACGCTAAAAAAAATCTTGAAATTTAAGACTGTAAATATGAACCAATGAATTTCATAAATTACAAATACATTATCAGTTTGTAATTTTCACCAGAAAATTATGCGTCACAATATTCAGCCACAGGCATTAAATTCATACTCAAATTTCATGTAATTGTGCATTGAATTTATTACATCAATATCTTTACATGAAATCAATTACTCTTGGTTGGCATTGAAAAAATATTCTCAAGCTCTTTTACTTTTATTTTTTCCCTCCTTTACGTGAGTATTATTGACCAACGTGCAATTTGGATATTTTAATATTTATAGTATATTCATCATTGTTTCTGTTGTTATAATATACCGAGTAGTAATTCACAATTCTATTCTTAATATTAATAAAACAGTTTTACAATAAACTTCATAATAATCTGTTTCACAATATATTTTTTTCATTTAATTCAATACCGCCTTGTTATAGTGTACAAAAAAACTGGCTGAATAAAAATCACCAGCCCTTGGATTTCCTCAATCCGTGAAAATTCAATATTTTTTAATATCGAACCAGAAGGATTATTCATTACTGGGCGCATCTCGTTGTTCAAACGCTGACAAGAAAAAACAAATCATTTCCAATTCGAATTCATTCCTATGGACGTGCAAAAACATCGTATGCCGTTCTCTTTGTAAACTTGGATATATTCTCAAAAGACAGAAAGCAACGAGCTCTCAAAATCTCCTTCGTTCACGCTCTTCACCTGCAGAAGTAGCCTTCAAAAGCATGAGTTTCATTTTTCTACAAATGTATGTGTCTGTTTCACTCCCAAATTAAACACATGAGGGGGAAAATTAAATGGTATTTTTTTCCCACAAACCTTCAAGGCATTTATCGACTCTTGTACGATCGCTCTGGAGCTTAAAACATGAGCGATTGTCAACACAGATTACATCTCTTATTTCTCATCTCAATTTTGTTATTTGTCTGCTTATTCAACACGCGTTTGAAAATTCTATGAATTAGACATCAGTATATAATATATATGCTTCTTTGATATACATACATTTAGGTATTACATTCTGTCTCTTCAGTTTTCTTTAGGTCCATCCCTCTTTGTATGTTCTGATTTTTATCAATGATAATAATTCGTGTGATGTCCTAACGTGATAAGATTTCTTATGTACATCGTTTCATCATTATTATACAGAAATGTGAAACTCGTATACAGAGGCCCTTAATACAATGTTTTCCCCGAGAACAATTTCCTTCCAAATATATGAACTGCTAGAAAGTACATTTTTTTTCTCTTTTGAACACTTTTTATCGTTTTTTTTTGTTTTTTGTTGAAAAATATTAATTTGCCAAAAACTTGTTTTCTTCCAGAGATTTACTTTTCTTTTTACGAATCGAATTCCAATTATTGCAATGATACAATGACTCGTCACTTTAGTAAGGCGATAACAACATATTAGAAGTGATGACCACCATATGAAGTTTTTCTTTCTTCAGTCCACTAGTTCTACTAACTAAAGGAGAGAAAAACAAAGGCGGCTCATTTTATTTCTATCCTAGGTATATTCTAATTTTGCTTATTTTTCAATTTACCGTGTATTCGTAAAAGAATTCGGAGAGTTGGGAGAGATTGCCTGTTCCAGTGAGCGATGGGGAAAGAAAAAGATCTTAGTATTCTGTTCTTATAATAAAAATGTCTATATATTAAGTACACGACTAAACTTCTTTCAATTTGTTTTTCTTCGCAATCCTGAAGTACATTCTAGTCGGTTAATTTCATTCATTTTGGTCCGATGAACTGGTACTCGTGCAAGGGCACCTGTGCAAAACTCTTACCAATCAAATTGCTGAAGATTACCTTTTCCGAAGTCAATGAGCCCTGCAGAAATGTCCAATTAAATTAGCTCTTCTGAAATGTTATCTTCAATGGTGAAAACAATTTTCAGTAGTGAAGCAGTGAAACGTCATAAATCCATTTTACTTCTCAACTCAAAGGAGATTAGTCAACTTTGATAGAGATTTTTTGGATGACTTCAATTGACTGTACAAAAAATCTCTGTTGGATTCACAATATCTCTTTTTCGTCATTCCGCGTAGCGTAACGGCCGGAGCTCATATTCGCCAAAAAGTTTTTTTCGGCCTAATGACGAAACGTACTATTTTGTGATACCTGCATGAAAATTACACTTTTGGGAACGGTTTAGTGTGCGTAAAGCGGTTGTTTTCCGCACGGCGTGCGCAAAGTTCACAAGCATGCGCAAAGTAAATCTTGAGAGCGTAAAGCGAAGCTTTGCGCACGAATTCACTCAAGACACGCCCTTGAACTTTATGCACTCGTGCACAAAAACAACCACTTTACCCCCACAACGGTTGCGAACAGTTTTTATTTGTGGCAGGTAGGGTAAACTGCCCAGTAGATGGACGTTTATTTTTTTAGCAATTGAAAAAAAAAATGATCGAAAAAAAATCGCCATTCAGGGGTTAAGAATCACGACAGTTAGTGAAAAGTCAAAGCAACAATTCGCATTTCAACATTTTTTTTGCGTAATTTCCTACCCAAAAGTAGCTCATCCATCTATAGGGCAGTGTCCATCTACTAGGCGGCTTACCCTATCACAAAAAACCAAATCGAGCATAACGGGACAACTCCAAATGTTTGGAGAAAAATGAAGTTACAGAAGGGAGAATTCTTATCAGAAACTAATTAGCTACAGTGGTTACTCCCTAACATTTCAGCCTCTGGGGCCAGAATTCAAGGAATTAAATGTTCGAGAAGTCCTTACTCTTCCGTTGGAGGCGGAGCTAGGAAAGAGATAAACAGAGAGAAGAATCTACATGTTTCACTCTCACATACCGAGAGTAATTCTACTGCGCAGTCCCGTCGCGCAGAGGGATACACAGATTTACCCAACACATTTGCGTTGTCGATGGTGGGGGAAGTCAAGTTCTCCGACTGAAATGTTAGGGAAGCGAAATGTTAGGGAGTAACCACTGTATTAAATACTTTTTATGATTATCTGAAGCTGTCCTTCTCTTTTGATATTCTTATTTAGCTTTCTGTAAATATTTGGATTTGTCCTCTGTTACGTTCGATATGTTATGTGAGGAAAAACTGAGAGAAAAAATGGCCGAGTTCTCAAACGCGTCTTGTTTGGACTGAAAAAAATCAAGTCAATAATTATCAAAAAAGAAATTGTTTGATTTGAATTGAAAAGTCTCAAACATAAATAATCGCTCTGCTTTCAGCAACAAAATATTTGGCTGAATAGGCCAAATGTTCATGCCGTCTCAGGATAAAAATATCTCTTCCATCACTGATTAAAATTTCACTTTACGCAGAATCCCGGTTTCCACACATTGTGATGAAAAATAGGGTTCGACACTCGTGGGAACAGTGTCTTTTGACTCTTGGTAGGGTACCACTCGCCGCAAAGTCAAAAACATTTACGCACTCGTGTCAAAAGATACTATTATAAAGGGAAACTTATCAAGAATTAGTATGTTTCGTCATTAGGCCGAAAAAAACTTTTCTAGCTCATATGATTGCAACCCTCGCCTTCGACTCAGGCTGCAAACTCATATTCGCCAGGAAAGTTTTCTTAGGCCGTATGTCGAATGATATTTTTCATCACGCTGTGACGAAAAGTGAACTTTTCGGCAACTGTATGAAAAATATTGTTCGTAGCTCGTGAAAAAATGTTTTTTAGCTCGTGGGATTACATCCCTCGCCTTCGGCTCGTGATATAAACCTCCCACTCGCCAAAAAACACTTTTTTGCACTCGTTACGAAATATACTATTTTGTCATTCCGGAACCCTACGCGTTCGTAAATCGCTGCTCTACGGCCGGAATGAAGAAAAGTATATTTCGATACGAGTGCGTAAATAGTATAGTTCAGCACGTGTGGGGCAATATCGTCTTTAACGTGTGTGGGGTTTACAGCATGAGCCGAAGGCGAGTGATGTAACCACACACGTAAAGGACGAA
The DNA here is from genome assembly GCF_001412515.2 of Diachasma alloeum. NCBI lineage: Eukaryota > Metazoa > Arthropoda > Insecta > Hymenoptera > Braconidae > Diachasma > Diachasma alloeum. The sequence continues at coordinate 90,205 of NW_021681005.1, forward strand.
ATTTTCCAACAAGTACTGAACAAAATTTTATGTCACGAAACCTGAAACCGGCTGAATTAGACACGAGACGCAAAGCGTCGAGTGTGTAATCCAGCCGGTTTCAGACATGAGTGGCATAAAAATATTTTTTGACTCGTGGAAGGTGTTTACCACTCGCCGAAGGGTCAAAGAATACTTGTCCCACGCGTATCAAACCCTATTTTCATCACGATGTACGGAAAGTGAGATTTTGCGCGTGCGGAGCATGTGTGCCTTGTGTGTGTTTCACTTTACACACAAGGGATGAAATAGTGCTATAGATGAATTTCTTGCTTGCACAAAGAATAAAATTTTTTTGGAACAGCTAAATCTATTTCTGCGACAAAAATTTATCATCTTAGAACAGTTTCCGACTGGTCAGCACTAGATTTTAATTTTCTGGTAATTTTTAACTTGCGATTTTTTTGGTTCAAGTAAGACTTGTTCGACAATATTATATTGTCTTACTAGTGCGCAAAGTTCCTCTTCGTTCCACGCACGTGTAACACATTCTATTTTTTGTGGTACCTGCCGAGTTCGCTATTTGGAACGGTAGTGGGGGTAATGTGGTTGTTTTTCTGCACGAGTGCGTAAAGTGAATTTCGAGTGTGTAAAGCGAAGCTTTACCCCGTGCGGAAAACAACCGCTTTACGCACACTAAACCGTTTCGAAAAGTGCACTTTTGAGGCATGTATCACAAAAAATGTTTTTTTTCCCTCAGCGGACTTCAGTCGAAAACACTATCAGATCCGAAGATATTCATTAAAAAAATCACCTTCAAGTTGAGTTCAATAGATTCAACCATTCAATTGATCGACTCTTCGTTTCAATGAATTTGCACTTGGAATGTTATGTAGCCTCGGATTAACAAAGTATTCAGAAGCATAATATTCCATTTTCAATTTTGAAGAACGCGAAGATAAGTGCAGCAGAAAAGACAATTTGATTCGACGGATTGGTGTCAACTGAGCTTGCCCTTGCTAGATACGTTGCCTCCAGAAATTTTCAATTTACATATACGCTATATATCATCTTTTCATTTATGAATACAATTTACTTAACTATCCATCCTCTCGTCGTCTTATTCATTAATTTACATGAAATTATATACAGGGGAGTTTTTCTTTACCGTCTTGAATGTACATAGACACTTTATCGCGTTCTTGGCATATTTTTTGTTCTCTTCAATTTTGTAGGGTGGATTATCTTTGTGTGCTTTTGTATTTTTTTTCTCTAGTAACACCATTTCTTGATTAATATCATAGTTTTATAACAATTTTTAAAAATTTTTAGAAATCGAACGGGAAATACTCGAATGAAATAGTTGATAATGGAGGGGAAGGAGCGACCGGGTACAAAATAAAATCGTAAAGAAAATAATGATAAAAATTGCATCAAGACTGGGAGAGAGGGAGCTGGGTAAAAGGGTCAACACATTGTGGAAGTATTTTTTCTTTCAAACAATCGTAGTTGATTTTTTTCAATTTGTTATTCTTTCGTAATCATTTCTCTTCCGATTATTAGAAATATTACAGAAAATAACAGTAAAATGGGTAAAGAAATTCCCAGATGAATATAGCCGCCATAGAATATAACTTCTGCATTCGTAGATCACAGTCACTTTTGGGTATGGTTGCTAAATCACCATAAAAAACCATTTCATCATTTTTTCCTTTCATTTTTCATCAGAGAACTCCTCAATTAAAGTACAATAGAGAAGAATAAAGAAAAAGAGAAAAGTTTTCGTAGGTCAAGGAATTTAAGAAAACCTTATGAATACTGGAAAATACCTTACACAATTTTCTACACAAGTACAAAATAATTGTGGCATTAAAAATTCTTTGAGCGAGACTCAATGAGAAACACTTTGAGTGAAATAACATTTTCACAGTGATAAATACTCGTTGGAAGGTTCACTGAAGCGGTTTTAATTCATTCAGGAATGTATCAACTAGATTGTAACAGTCAAAATGTGGTTGCGAATTGGATATTTACAGGAAGCACGTTTGAGTGAAAGTGATTTTGTTATTTCACACGGAAGCGTTTCTCATTTTGTGGTCATCATTTTCGCGCACTGCCCATACCTTATTCGTCAATCTCTATCGTCAGAAATTATTTAAGTTGAATGATCAGGGCTATGTATGACATTCAACATATGCGAATAAATTAAAGTGTCGAAACTGTATCTCTGAAGGTAGGAGAAGGAAACAATGAAAATTAAGGATTGTTTTCAACTTTAAAGATCTGCGTGGGAGGGAGAACAATTCCGAGTACGGAGTAGATCAAGACTTATGAAGGCCCATTGATTTATAACTATTTTCTTCTTCGTCATTTATCTCTAATCCTGCATTACCGTCGGCCCTTCAACCACTCGTTATTTTTCTACAAATTACGATGATATATGTATGTATATGAGTATTATCATAGAAATCGATAATACTCTTTCAATATATATTTATATATATACAGATACAGCTGTTTTTTTATCGATTTTTTCCTCTAACCTAGGCTTTCATTTATTTCATATATTTATTTTTTTCTAACGTGTTTAGTGAGTTTTATTATATTTTTTCTATTTACAAAATATGTCGGATAAACACAGTTTTTTCGTCACTCACTCATTCACTCTCTCTCTCTCTCTTTGCCATTTGCTAACTTGAAAAGAAGGAAAAAATATTCGTGCCTTATCTCGAGATACTTGAAAATTCACTTCGAAGTGTTGTCTATCTCAGTGAACATCACTTCAACTAATTTTAATATATAATCTACATTACAGCCAAATTCAACAAATTTCTGCCAAGGTACAATGCAGTTTTTTTTCTCCGGCAGGTTTGCGAGAAAAATACACAATCTTAAAAGAAAAAAAAAATCAACGATAATTTCAATATTGTAAAATAACATTCTCCATTAACTCTCTTATACCTATAAGCTACGTTACGCCATGCGTGACACCGGCTAAGGAATCACGCTCTCTACAAACGAGACGACGTAGTCCGGAGCATTTAATAGGCATAAAAGGCTGAAAACGATCCGGAAATGATGTTGAAATACACTAAATTTCCAACACTTCATCAACAGTTGAAGGGGAAAATTGAATAATACAAAACATGATTGGAGTGCAGAGAAAAATTAAACAGATTTTAACATTTCGCTGACAATAATAGTTCTGTTAAAAACGCAATTTAAAAAAAATCTATTGTAAATTTGATTTATGTAAAACCGTGTGTTTTTTTTAAAGATGTATAAACTGCCACAAATTGCCCTGCCTAGTGATAAAACATGAGATCTTAAAACTCAGCAACAAAGTTCATGCTTTTCCTTTCATAATCATAATAAAGTAATGAACAAGTTAATGTAAAATTCGTTGTCATGACAAAAAAAAGAAAAACCGGGGCGGGGGGAGGGGCACACTTAAAATTGCAAGGGTAATATAAAAAAACTTATACCTAAATTGGCCAAGTGAAAGGAAAAGATATTAACGATAATAAGAGAGCCATAAAACAACCGTAAGATGCATTGACCCTTGGCAGACCTCTAAAAACAGTCGATAAGTACTTTCGGAAATATCGGAAACATTTTACACTTCATCTACATATTATTCTCATTTTTTTTTACCAAAATTGGTAATTACTAACAAGAAAATAATCGCCTGCCTTCTCTGGTTTTATAGTTTTTTTAGCCGCGCGATGGCACTCCTTATGTACTTTTATAAATTTTTTTTTCCGTTTTATCTATATGCCTTTTACTCTAGGAATATTCTATGCATCGGAAAAAGGGCCTCGAACCTTTTAAAGATTTCACTGAAGCTCGAGATACCAGTGTAACTCATATTTTCTTCTCTCTCCTTTTAACAGGTAACCGGAAGCCGTTGATGCTGCAAATTCTCGAAGAAATTTCCTGCACTAAATTATCGACATTTTAACAGAAAATTTATTAAAAAATTTGAGCAAATAAGCAGTTCTCTGGTATCCCTCAAAATATCTGGAATAATAATCACTCTATCAACTCTTTACCAGTTATTTACAATGAAAAAAACACAACCATACCTATGGTATTTTTTTTTGCGATGATTCCTTTCAACGTAGACATTTTGTGCAATGTACTCGTTAATATATGTCACTTATATAGTGTATATATATATATATATATTTAGAGTATAACTAAAGTATATAAACTCTGATTTTTCTTTATATTTTTCTTTTCCTCATTAATCAATTTTATACTCTCTGAATGATTACGCACTTGTCTATCTTTACTTCCGCACGACAATCCAACCATTATACTGATTTTTATTATTTTTAGCACATTTTTCAACAATATTCAACAATAGCATAGGCCTTGTATGTAATTTCGCCCCTAGCGAGTTAATCTACGGATATCAGTTCATATTCCAAAAGGTAATTGAAACAAAAATATTGATTAATTTTCACAATCTTTTGACGTTTCTCTCACTTTTCCTGATTTTGAAAAAATATATTCTTGAATATAAACATCGATTAAATTCACTCATTGTAAGTGAATATTTCTTCGTAAAGCTGAATTGTTTTGCAAAGCCCCGAAATAGTTCCCTCGATTTGTTCAACATGTACCTTAGAACACAATTTTTCTGAACACATTAATTTTTTTGCATTCTCCCTGTCCTCTTTTCCATTATTTGCCGAACAATACTGAACACCGACTAAGACCTTATGTACAGATAATAATTCATCATTCAACTGATGACCGTATATTAACACGCCTTTAAACATTACTCATCGACTTGTTATTGCCTACCTATGCCTATTTGATTCCAATTACAACCCTTCACTCTTGACATGTTCAAATTGCACTGACATTCCACGAATCAAATCAAAGGAAACAAAACTTCTTCTCCAGGAGGGAAAGAACTGTACATTAATCATAATTAATCTTCGATTATCCTCAGCTTGACAAATTTTTTCTTCACCGAATAAACACCATTTTGTCATCAAAGGATTATGATGTACTCGTGTTGTGGAGTAAGGGGATTCAATGTATCACAGTTGGCACATGGGCGCTAGCTGCCACTACTGCTCACTGGCAGTGACAGTGGAGCTCCCATTGACGTTGGAGGAGCTGTCAAGGGTCCTGGAACAGTAAAAAATTGATCAACATCCGGATGATGTATAGTATTCCCGAGAAAACTAATGGACCCAAGCAAAAATCTATGGGTTTTTTGCTATCGTCCCTAACACCTTTGTATGATTAATGCTTTTTGGTGAATCATTTTCAGAAAAAAATGTTTCTTTTTGTAGAGATTCGCTGAATTATAGGGGAGAATTGGGCAAAACGAAACAGTCGAGAAACAAATATTTGACGCAATTCAAGCAAAAATGTTTTTTTTTATTAAATTTTGTTTTTATCAACTTTAAACAAAAAGTCACTTTTTAAACCAAAGTTTATCAACTTTTTTTAATTTTTGGGAGTACTGATGAGAATAATAATTTTCCATTCAGTAGAATGGAAAATTATTAAGATGTTTTGATGGGAGAAGATTTTGTCAATGGATTATAATTGAAAAGAAAATGAACCAGCAAAATCCAAAGTCCAGAGCAAGGCCCAGGGGGAGACCCAAAGGGGGAAACAGAAAAATGTGATGCATTATAAGACGAATAGAAAATTATTATTCTCATCAGTATTCCCAATAATAAAAAAAATTAAACAAAAGTTAATAAAATTTTGTTTTTGCTTCAATTGCATCAAATACTTGTTTTTCGTCTGCTTTCATTTCTTCCCGAAGGTTAGCAGAACAATAGATCGACATCAGTCAAATGGTTGATTCCATTTTTTTCGAGTATTGTTTAAATAATATGATAAGAATTGCACACTAATTTCAATTTCTAATAATAACGCTAATGTATAATTAATTATATGTTGAACGTTTTTTTTTAAATTGAGGTACATTTTGAACATATCTGTCTTCTGATCTAGTCGTCTATCTATTGGTTGTTTGGGTTGTTTCCCACTTTTTCATCATTTTATCATTTATTTCTCCATTTCCCCATTTATTCGTCCATTAGTTCTCATTTTGCAATTGTTGTAATACATAAAACAAACTATAACACCCACCAGTAACACTAGGTGATGGCTCCGAGACAGGCAAAGGACTAACTAAATTGCTGGCACTCATTGGCGTTGCACAATTGGCCTTCAATTTCTGTCTGACTTCTCTAATCTTCAATTGCAAACTCGTCTTATTTGGAAAAATATCAGAATGTTTAGCTTGAAAAGTTGAAGTGGCCTGTGTAGACGGGAAATATCCATGATCCTGGAATAACTGCATAACTAATTGTCTACGCTGCTCAAGAACCTTTCGAGGTCCCCGCTCATTATCGTTTCTGCTTGGCCCTACTCCGCCACCGCCGCCACCCGGAGTTTTTGGTGTTCTCGGCGAACTAGCCTCAGCATCACCACCAGCATCAGAATTTATTCTGAATGCATCGACGTTGAAATCTGGTCCGAAGAATGTGTTTCCAGTCAGTTTAACACTGGCCGCCGATTTTGGCGTTGCGGAAACATCGCATTCTCCGTCATCCTCATTAACTAGAGAATGCAAAGAAAAATTATTATTTAAACATTCTTCATCAAACTAAATTCAATATACACTGAGAGAAAAACGAATAACCTCTCAAGCAAATCTTGTCTGGACCAAAAAGTTCACAATTATCAAAGAACAAATTTATTTGAATTTAAAAGAACAACAGAAACTAAATATTTGGTTCAAGAGGCAAATCACTCACTCGAGACAATTTCACTCAAGAAATATTTTATCCTTGAGTTGCAAAATTGCTAAAATATCATCATTATTATGTCATTTAAGAATTAGTTTCTCACGTGTGATTATTGAAGAGCGGAAACGAATAACTACTGTCCCTTGTCTCGCATAAAACGAACATTTTTCAGGAGCAAAATACTTATGAGAGTATCGAGTAATGAAAAACTAGTGCTAAAAATGAAAGTTCTTGCATGCACATGGAATACAATTTTTTTCAAACAACTAAATCTGTTTTTGCGACAACAATTTGCCATCGCAGGACAGTCTCCGAATGCTCAACACTAGATTTTATTTTTTTAGTAATTTTTAACTCCTGATTTTTTGGTTCAAGCAAGACTTGTTTTAGAAAATATTGATTTTTCTCTCAATGTAAGAATTCTGCGGCAAAATGCTCTAGAACAAATTCCAATAATTTTACAGTTGGTATAGTTAACTGCAATAAAATTTAAATTTATTCATATTCAGAGCCGAATGCCAGAATTTTTGTTGTGTCACTGAAAGACCTAATTTGATTGAAAAATTTTATACTTACGCATAGATCTATGAGGTCCCTGGCCACTTTTCTTCTTATACCCCTGGAGAGATGATGGAAGATTGGGGGGATGAAGTCCAGCAGTGCCTGGAGTATGAACCGAAGAGCCCACAGGTGTATTCATACTTATTGCACTTGGGCTCTGAATATCCTCCGGTTTAAACTCTGGTAATGATGAGAACTTTTCTTCAAAGTTGACTTGTTCAAGTACCCTGTCCATCCCATCTTCAACATTCTTCTTGAAGAATGATCCTTTCTTAGCCATGGGTGAGGGCAATGCTTGAGGCTCACCAAGTTTGATCTGTTGTTGTTGCTGCTGCTGTGGCTGTTGTTGCTGCTGCTGTTGCTGAGGTTGTTGTGGTTGTTGTTGCTCCACAATTGGTGCATTTGTTGATGCTCGAGTGTCAAAGTGCTGAGAATTCCCTTGGTCTCCTGCATTAGATGTAGGAGGATATGCTACAACAAATCGAGAAAGAAGGGACTCATGAATATAGGGACCGATAACGTGTAGTTGATTGATTTTGCATTTTGCCGTCGTAAATTTATTCCTACACCAATTCTCCGGTTTTACAGACCACTGAACGAAACTCTGGGTTTTGCCAACGAAATTTGAGAACATTCCCAAATTTTCTAGAATTTTCCAGATAATTCGAAGCGATTCTTGCGTTTTCTAGAAAAGTCGGGGCTTTTCCAAAAAAAGTGAAGAAATCTTTGAGTTTTATAGATAATTCGAAAAAATTCCCGAGTTTTCAAGACAACTTGCAAACATTGTCGGACTTCTTGATTAATCCGGAAAAATTCTGGTGTTCTAAAGAAACTTTGAGAAAATCGAATAAGATTTTCACTGTTGATTGATTTGCAATCTCTGCTATAACTCAGCCCCTAAATTACTGCGCTAATAAAGTTGAGTTCTACAGTATGCAACGTAGGAACTTCTGGAAAATGCTAGAATCTTCTTTATAATTCTAGGATAGTAACATTCATTTTTTTTAATTTTCGGATTTACTAAAAAATTCAGTTTTTCTATTTAAAAAAAATCGAAAGAATCCTCTCAGTATTCTCATCAACAATTTTGACAATTTTTCTTGACTTTCTAATTCCTAGGGAACTAAAAATTATTGAATGAAATTTACATGCTATTGAGAAACACTGATTTCAGTCATTGAGGGTATCCACGTGTAAACTTCAGCTGTATGAGGGATGCGGCTTCTATTTATTTTAACTTTAATTTCCATTCTATTCTTGGTGCCCGCCGCTCCTCCCAGATTGAAGTAATTTGAAGGAAAATATTCGCTGATCATGGACAAACATGAAGGATAATCGGTAGATATTAAGTTTATCTTCAATTTTAGCTTACCCAGTGACTGTCTTCTTTGGAGTGGTGCTCGGCCAAGTTGAGCGGGGGTCGGTGCCAGCATGAACGTCCCTTTATTCTGGCCAGGATCATTGTTCCTAGGTGTAGAATCGTCAACCACAAAACCTGACGAGTGGTCACTATTCTGACTGGTACTGTGAGGCGTATGGGGTGTGTGGGGAGTCGATGGCTGTTTGCCTTTATCACTTGTCGGCAGGAGAATACCAACCGCATCCTTGCGCTCTTGTTCTAAAATTCAAACATTTATAATTGATTATGACAATTGATCTAAAGATTTATTTTTGTAGAACATCTGGACAAATATGGAATCATCTCGGTATTCGGGGTATTCAAATAATACCTCACACATTTTTTGGCCTTTTAACACCTCTGACATGGATTCCCTCTATCATATTATGTCACAAAATCCCCCCCCCCCCTCCACTTATGGAA